>NC_068355.1:144851801-144941801 GCF_020536995.1 Dreissena polymorpha | reverse complement strand
TTTATTTACCATCCGTATGGAAACTTGAGACAAATGTTCTTAGAACAAAAGGAGTTGAACTAAAAAATTGTAATTATATATATATTATTTGTACATTTCCAATCTATTCTGAATACATTCTCAAATAGTATTTATTGTAGTAAATTATAAACTTGGTAACCGTTTACGAGCTTTTCATAAGCAATAAGTTGGGTGATGAAATCAATGAACGCACTTCACATTTCTAACAAGAGACATACTCAACTTATAAAATCCGTATCCCCTTCAAAGAATAAAGTTACACTTTGTACATTAATTGGCGTCTTTTTGGTATCGGTAAAATGGTTTCAGGCCCGTTGCCTTTATACTCTCTTTTTGTGTTTTAGTTTGTATTTGTATTTGTATCTATGGTTTATAAAATGACAAAAACTAAATTTAACATGAGCAAGTTTATTTTACAACAGCCAATTATTGAATCAAGTTTTACCAAAAGTAAAGCGTTTAACTTGTATGACTTTTTAACATCATACTGAATTGTGTCAATGTGCACTCCAAAGATCGTTTCCTTTGGAAAACACGTTTCTTTCCACCAGACTTTGGTATGGAACACCGTGCATTGTGTTTTACGTTTGTGTAAGTGAAAATAAAATTAGGTGGTACATACTGCTTTCAACATCTTCTCTATGTATCCTTATTTTAATCTTCATAACCTTCACAGACGAAGAATATCACCATCATCATCCATGCAAACAGCAACAACATAAACACCCCCCATCATCGTGTTTTTTTATCATCATCATCAACAACAACACTCCCATACTACCACCACATCCAATATATCCATCCTTTTTGTTTAATGCATGTCAAATAAGGGGTTTCCTGTGCACACTGATTAGCCTGTGCAGTGCGCACAAGCTATTCAAGGACGACACTTCTGATTTTATGGTGTTTTCCTAAAATGAAGCTTAAATTTTCTTTTCTATTAATGATTTGGAAAAAAAAGATACAAGTGATAATAACTCCAAAGTTACATCGCTGACAAGGCCAATTAACAAAATTACTTTTATATCAAATAAACAACCAATGAGTTCTAAATATTTACCTTGTGAATTTTTTTAGTAAACATCTAAATGGGACCTTTTCACAGTTTGTCATTAAATGATTAATATTGATAAATGTAAACATTGGGTCTTAAAAGCTCCATCAAAAAACACAAAAACAAAATTAAAGAAGCAAAAAAAGTTACACTCAACTGGTCTCAAACCACTAATACCTGGAATAAAAGTCTATCGTTTAGACCATTCGGCCATACGTGCTCATACAATCAGACATGTATTTTATACTTTATATAAGCAATCCTCGTAGTTTAAAAAGATATACCGACACCAAAAGAAATCTTTAAATTATTAAATCGTTTAATTTGTCAATTAATCATAGAATACAAATTTGCGACTGTGGATCAATTAGGCGTGGGAAATTAATCCGGCTCACAACAAGAAATGATGCATTAAAAGTCTGTCATGTCGGCAAAATTGTTGCTCAATAGTTTCAAGGAAATAGATTAGTATTAGATACACATAACACAACATTAATATGATTCTTGGCTTGTTATTCTTTAGCAAGACAACCAAAATTCTAAAGATGGTTGCCAGTGCAGCAACCAGCTGGGTAAAAAGATACATATTTTTGTTATTACGTCTAAGTTATCTCTATAACATATATTTGAGGATAAACAGTGCACACAGATCTCGACCTGTGCTTTAAGACACACTTTTTATAAATTTGAATGGGTTGTGTTCATTTCAAACTTGCGATATAAAAAGCTATTACATAATTTTTTTTAACTGTGTTGCGTCTATGATTATGCAAAAGCGAACAACTTCAGTGCCTTCAGCGCTTTGATCATATATATGTACTACTTCAACGCAGTGGTCGCTCTATGAAGACTGGGTTAACGCCGAAGTGCGGTGCATCAAATCCATCTGTTCGCACAATAGCGAACAAGTGCCGTCAGCGCTTTGAGTATGTATATACAATTGCATCCTGTATCAGATTATTGTCACTATGGAAATATCCTTGTTGATCGACTGAGATTTAAAGGAACACGGTTTCCTCATATGAGTATTTCCAATCACCATGCTTTCACGCGGGTATTGCATTTGGGAACGACAGATCAAAGGATTTTCACATCAGTGCGTGATCGTAATTTATAAAACGATCTAACATTTTAATGAGATTGGTATTGTTCATATAATTGAGTGCTTTCGCACGTTTCACTAGCGTCGAAGCGGTAGCGTACGGAAATAAGTAAATAAAATAAATAGACTATATTTGACAATCATGATTTTCATGGCCTCTATATTTGTACAGGTAAAAGTTGTCATGTTTTGTATTTTGAATTGTGCGTACTATGAAAGCGAAACTTTGTATCTGCATTTGGCATTGGCTGTTTTCCAACTGCCTAAAAATCAATTTTCAAGATAAACACTTTTCGGATACCGTGTACGTCTCATAAGTTGGGTTCGTATAAGTGATTGTTTGGTTCTGAGTGAGAAAAATTTTGCGATGTTTTATTGTTCAGAATAACTGCTTAGTGGTTGTCAAGCGATAGGGACTGCTCCGGTAATTAAGTCAAGTTATCAATTCCCTCATATTAAAAATGTGTTTTATAATTGGGGAATACACGGAACACATGTTATTTTTAGTTTTATAAACCTTTATAAAAGAGACAGAATTGCGTAAACATTTAATAGATTAGTGTGTGCATTCACAATGTTCGTTTATTTGAAAGATCCCTTTTATTATGGATAGAAAACCACATTCTTTTGTTTAAGTTTATCATAAAATCTTATACTACGGTGGTGACTGCTTAAACAAAGGTGCCATTTTATCTGTGGTTCATCGGTTAAGCATCGCAGTTTAACTCAAGAATTTAGGCGCAAGCTGCAAGTCACATGCAAAATAAGTTTATCAAATTTGTTCGCAGACCAAACTACGTTTTTCACGTTTTTTCAAACATGTAATCGTGACCTGTCGCAGAAAGCACGAAACAAATAATGATTCAGCATATTAAGTCTACCATTAAAATGATAAAAGTGGTACCTCCTTCAGCGTTTTTCAAGGTTACTCTATAAGAGTAGATATTGGTTTAAATATCGATGATACATGTGCTTTTTTGTAAGATAGTAATAGAGATGTCAGTCCTTATGTCCAAATTCTTTTTTTTAAATGTATTTTGATATTAGGGTATAGCAACATATCAATCCTTCTACAACGACGTCTTATTTTATATTCAATTTTTACGAACATTGTTCGATTGCGTTTAATGGATACAATACCACGACTAGCTAAATTCTTAAATACAAATCGAAATTATCTAGAAGTGCATTCGCGTACGAGCGTATTCACTTAAAAAAAATATATACATATCAGATTTGCGATTAATAATAATGATTATAAACTTGACGTTTACTTGGCAACGAGTGTTATTGTATCGTAATCTCACAAATTTACATCTCGGTATCTGCGCATTATTTTTGATCGATTTTGTACTTTTTTTGTCCAATTTTCATCCTCTCTAATGTCGTCATCGACTGTATCTTTACTTCGCATTCGATTTAGTACTAGAAGTTGGGATTATATATTAATTTTGAAATTCTAGATGCCAACAAATAATTTACCGTCTGTGCTGGTGTGAGTTATTTTAGGAAGTGCGTTTGATAAACAATAAGGCAAAGCCCTATGAAAAGGAAAGTAAAATACGAATACTAGTTCTTAGATGTGTAACAAGTTATGTTTGGTTAAAGTCTAACAGCTATCCTACACAATATGTTGACCAAAGAACCGTTTTTCTTAGTTTTTTTGTTTTGTTTTTTTTTGCGCTGGATGTCTCCTCCTAAAACGATTTTAAAAGCATGTTTTATGCAGTAGAATATTTTTTTATCGTACGTAACGAAAAGAAGTTGTTTTTTAAGTTTAGCCGTTTTAAGTGTTTTGTCAGGTCACTAACAGGCATGATTGTTTCGTATTTATATGGGTTTATGACTTTCATTTATCAGTTATAACACAGACAGAACTGCATCCTATTGTAAACTTATCTGTGACTTAGTCAGAATGATTTTACTTAATAATATGATGATTTACACCGACATAACACTCGAATTACAAGTATCTATTAGTTAATAAAAGACTTGCGGTAGTTCTTTTCCTTTGACACCCTTTAAACATGTCAAGATAATAAACACATCTACAATATGCTCATACTTAATGCTTTTTTCTTAACTATATATACGCAGACATTACATATTGATTGATGAGTCCATTTGAATAATGGTGTACATCTTGATTATTTCGCACCATTTATATCTTCAACTTATGGCGTTTGAGGATGCACGATCGTTTCGACTTAACTGGTATTTTTTTGTTTGTCCACACTTCATATCACCTGCTGTGTTAACGTTATACCGATTGTTAGATTGCTGTCGATGGCGAACGCACATATACCAGTTAATTGTTATCGTTTACATCGGTATTCTCCGCGAATGCGCACTGACTTGTATAATCCCAATTCACACTCATCTGAGATTTTACTCAACTAATCCCATTTCGCACTCATCTTAGATATTACCATGACTCACATTCTGAGAAAGTGTGTGGAAGATTGGACTATAAATATGGCTTCTAAAGCACTCACAAGTTTTTTTTAAAGTCAAGTGTCCTATGTTTTGACACCAGCTGACTCATATAACCCTAAACCTAGCATGTTCAAGATTACTTGTATGACCCCCAACCCTAACCTAACCAAACCCTAACCAAACCCTAGCTTTTTTAGGATCTGACCATGTGACCTACATTTTAACCCTAGCTGAACAATTTTCACACAATTAAAATATTTAATCAAGATCAACATTCAGACTAAATTTGAGAAGGATTAGGCATAAAACAATCAGCCTCTTGGGTGTTCAGAAACTATTTCTAAGCTTTGACCTAGTGACCTACTTTTGTGATTTAAACTAACCTTATTTCACACTCATCTGTACTTTTAATCAAGAGATTTTTTCAAGATTTGACTTAGTGACCTACGTCTTGACCTAACTGATCCGATTTCGAACCCGTCCAAGATTTTATCAAGATCAACATTCTGACCAAGTTAGAGGATGTTTGGAAATCAGATGTAGACTCTAGAGTGTTCACAAGCAAATTGTTGACCAACGACGAACGACGGACGACGGACGACGTTAGACGACAGACATTCAACCATCCTAAAAGTTCATCTTGAGCTTTGCTCAGATAAACTAAAATACAATATCTATTGTGGTTTCACAGCACAAAAAAACGTTTTTTCCCGGCTCCAAAAAAATAAAAATCTGTTTTCCCGAGTCCAAAAGAAATTAACTCGTGAAAACAGACTTATTTTGTGTTTACCCGAGTTAATTTTGTTTTCCCGAATTTTTTTCTGGAGCGGTGATTTCACCTTAGTGCCACCGTACTAAGGTGATAATTATATTTAATATAAAAATAAAATTAAAAATTAATATAAATATATTAATCCATGAAGTCAGTGTTTTTTAAAAAAAAAGGGTTTAAATTGCAAAAAAAAAAAACTGTTGTGTCAATATTTTGCGATGTGTTGCCTTTATTGATTGTTATATTTAAAGTTTGGGCATATTTCCATATGAGTAATCGGCACGAATCGCCATAGATTGTTATATCTCATTGAAGGGCAATGCTATGCGCAATTGCAATAACTCTTGCGTTAACATTGTTGTTGTTTTTATGTCCTATGGTAATATTTAAATTTATATTTTGTCAGGAACATATCAGAAAACTAAATAAATTTAAAGGGTAAAACTACTTCACAAGGGGCAAGACTGTTACTATCGTATTTTTAAAATTTGGTAAATGTTATGTGTATTGTTTGTCCGAGGCATATCTTTTACTCTATGAGAAATTTCAACTTTAAAGTTCATAGGTATAAAGGTTGTCATTTAAATGAAGAGCTTTTCACAAGAAACCATAACGCCTTTCCTTCCTAATTGCACAGTTATTGCACTGTGTTGTTTTGGTGAGAACATTTTACCAGGGTCATTTCAATATGAACGGCTAAGGTAGGAAGGTCACATTAAAGTTAATGCTTGTTCACGTTAGCCGTAATTGTAACTCCAAAAATGTATTGTTATTACCTTTGTTGACTTCAAACTTAATTATTTTAGAAGAGTTTACGCTTGCTGACACATAAACGATATGCTGCGCAGCTTTCCCTCTAAATTTAAATAAAAAACACATTTTTTAAACAAAACAAGCAAATCCCTCTAAAATATATTGCATGTAGGGTGTATGTGAGGCACACAGATAATGTATTATGAACACCAGTTATTCTGGTGTAATATGATTTATTAGTGAAAATATTATATGTTTTTCAATTTTGTTATCCCTTTTGTTATTGAGTTTCAATGTAAAAAACCTTTGAACTTCATATGTTTTTGTATGCCATCGTTATTAATATCTGCGTTTTTATGTGTACTTAATGTAAACAATGTTATGAGATATTCACATTTGCCCTTTGTTATAACGAAACTAGTATTAAATTTTAATCAAAAACAATATCTTTTTCATTGAATCAGAATGTATAATATCTATATTGCTCACGTGATCTGGTGTAGAGCTGCACGTTGTTTTTCGAGCTCGGCAAATTTGGTTATTTTTCCACTTCGAGTGAATTAATAGTGATTTTTGAGCATAGATACGTTTGTGTTTAAGAAGCAAATTGGAAGTGTATTATTCGAAATGGAAAATAAATCGAAAAATAAGTCAGAGAATGGAAATTACGGGCATGGTTTCTCGGGTGGACGTGGCAAACATAGCGGCGGTGGAGGTGACGTGGGCACGAGCAATGAAAGCGAGTGGTCTATCAATCAAAACAAAAAGAGGCAAAGACGCTCAACAGGTGGTACGTTTGATGTTCATGATAAAACTTTGTCCAAAAATGATTTCAAGCAGTTGTCTACGGACGATAAGCTCGTTACCTTGTTCGAGATGTTGACATTTGCAAATAGTATGAATGCCCGTGTACAGAATATTGAAGCGCACGTGCAATCTGTATCATATGACAATTCTAAAACAAACGAGCGAGTGAAAATCCTTGAATATCGTAGTATTGATGCTGAAGCCAGAAGTAGACGGAACAATTTAATTTATCGTGGTATACCGGAGCTATTGAGATTCGAAAACTGTATTGATTTAGTAAAGAGATTTATCTGTGTTGACCTAGATATTGACACTGGCAGTATTTCCATTCAACGAGCGCATCGATTGGGTGCACCCAACCGTGACAAATCCAGACCAATTATAGCCTGTTTCCATGATCACCAGGACGTGGAGAACATACTCTCGTTTGCACATAAATTGAAGGGCAAACCCGAACTCGGTATAAACAGGGATTACCCAAATGAAATAGTTGAGACCAGGTCCCGCATTTGTCCGAAATTCAAAGAAATGAAGGCTGCGAATCCCCCACGTACAGTACATATTGGTTACCCAGCAAAACTAATTGTGCAGAAAAAGGTATTGATTGATGAGTTCCCCGACTGGAGAGAAGTGCTACAAACGTCTAGACTAAAACATAAACAAACTGACCTTAACAAACATGGAAACATCACGACGCCAAACAGTTCTGAGCTCCCAACTCAGAATAGGTTCGGATGCTTTATGGAAACCGGTTCAGCGAGTAGTGAGAGCGATTCCCAAACCCCCGATATCGAGACCGAGGAAGAGGTCGACCAATACAGCCAGGTTATGCGGGACTACGAACACAGGAAACAGAAACAGTATGTCTCTTCAATAAACTTTTCACCGACGCCACCGAATGATAAACCCCCAACGCTACAGAGTGATAAACCCCCGGAAATAGCGACGACTTAGGATGCTGGGGGCGATGTCCCGATCAACAGCTTTGACTGTAAGAAACGCCAACATATTAATATGAAAACTTTTAAATTGGGTTCGCTTAATGTATGCGGCCTTAAAAGGCGTTCGAACTTTCCAGAATTTATCTCCCTTATACATGACTATGACATATTCCTTGTATCGGAATCTAAACTTGATCAGTATGATGTGATCAAAATTGACGGTTACACTTACTTTAATATACCTAGAAAGCGAAAAACACTTAGAAAATCTGGCGGCATAGGAGCATTTGTTAAAAACTGTATACTTCCATATATTGAAAAGATTGAAACCCAATGTGACTACTTAATGTGGTTAAAATTATCTAGTAAATTTACAAATTTAGACGAGGATCTATTATTTGGTACAGTCTATGTGCCTCCATTGACGTCGCGTTTTTATAACAATGATGAATATAACTGTTTGAACACGAAATTTCAAATATATGTAACAAATATTCATATGTATATTTATTTGGAGATCATAATGCTCAAACTGCAGAAATGGTAGATTTCACGGTCTGCGATGAATTTTTAGCAGACCTTTTCGATTTTGATTATGATACTATTAATTTTTTAGACCAAAAGGCAGCCATGGAACATTATGGCATAAAGCTTAATCGTAAATCGCAGGATAAGAAGAAAAATAACCACGGTTATAAGTTAATCGATAACTGTAAGAATAACAATTTAATAATACTGAATGGCAGATACGGTAAAGATAGCGGTATAGGTAAAATGACATTTAGAAATATATCTGTCATTGACTATGCAATTTGTTCACTAGACGGTTATACTCTACTTAATGACTTCAATATTATCGAACTTGATAATCTATATTCAGATGGTCATGCACTCTTAGACTGTAACTTAAACTTGATAAATAAAAAAAACGAAGATTGTAAGTCTTACATGCCTAATGTACCTAAATGGGATAATAGACTAGTCGATGAGTTCGTTTCAAATATATCTGATGATGAAATAAATAATATCATTAGGAATATTACAGAAAATAAAGAGTCAGCTAACCAATCCTATCTAGATTATGTAACAGAAAATTTAAACTCAATATTTATAAATAGCGCTGTAAAAACATTCCCGCCAAAAAGTAATAAATATGTAAACAAACATAATAAAAATAAGCCATGATTTGGAATACAGTGCAAAAAGGCTAAAAAGCACTATAACAAGGCAAGGAAAAAATATAATAAAAACCCATCTGAAGAAAATAAATTTTTACTTAAATCATTATGTAAAAAATATAAAAGTACAATGAATAAATATATAAATATATATAATAGAAATAATAAAAATAAATTAAGAAATATGCAGAGTAAACGCCCATAAGACTTCTTGAAATTTCTAAATAAAATTAATGAAAAAAAGTCCACAGAAATGCCAACATTAGAAGCCATGTATGAACACTTTAAACAAGCTAGCAATAACTATGATCATGACACGGATGAATCCAATATCCTAAATAACCCTAATATAGCTAATAACTCAGACAATATTCTTAACTCGCAAATCACCCCAGAAGAAATCACTAAATGCATCAAATCTCTAAAAAATGGTAAAGCAGCTGGAATAGATAACATTTTAAATGAATATATAAAAGCAACCAGCCATAAATTGTTACCCCTATATGTTAACCTTTTCAATCTGATTATGGACACAGGAATCCTGCCGATTAAATGGTCTCTTGGAACTATTAACCCTATATATAAAAATAAAGGCGATCCACAAGCCCCTGAAAATTTCCGCCCAATAACCCTATTGAGTTGTGTCAGCAAACTCTTTACCTCTGTATTAAATAATAGGCTTAATAAATTTCTAGAAGATAATAATATACTTATTGAAAATCAGGCAGGATTTAGAAAAAGCTACTCAACACTAGATCACATTTTCACATTAAACTCAATTGTTGAAATATTAAGACTTAGACAACAAAAAAAGAAGTTATTTTGCTTGTTTATAGATTTTTCTCAAGCGTTCGATTCTGTTTGGCGGGTAGGGCTATGGCAAAAATTACTAGAAAATAATATCAATGGCAATTTTTTTAATATAGTAAAAAACTTGTACTCTAATATAAAATCATGTATTTCCTTAAATGGTGAAAAATCTCCCTTTTTTGGATGCAACTGTGGAGTTAGGCAGGGTGAAAATCTCTCCCCTGTGCTGTTTTCACTATTCTTAAATGACTTAGAAGCATTTTTAGTAAATAGAGGTAACTCAGGAATAGATCTTCCACACACTGAAAATGAGGCAGAGCTCTTACTGAAAATCCTAATACTATTATATGCCGATGATACAGTATTGCTAGCAGAAGACCCCATTAAATTACAAAATTGCTTAAATGATTTTGTTCAATATTGTGATACTTGGAATCTGAATACAAACATAAGCAAGACTAAAGTTCTAATATTTGGGACAAGAGTAGACAGAAATTATTCCTTTAAAATTGGCGATACAGCCTTAGAAATTGTTAAAAGCTATAAATATTTAGGTACCTTTTTTGCAAAGTCTGGCAGTTTCCTCACAACCAGAAAACATCTTGCACAGCAGGCTAGAAAAGCTCTTCACTTACTGTATAAACGTATTTACAATTTAAATTTACCAATTGACCTAATATTCAAACTGTATGATAATACCATAACACCAATTTTAACATACTCTTCAGAAATTTGGGGATATGAAGAT
This sequence comes from Dreissena polymorpha, assembly GCF_020536995.1. Classification (NCBI taxonomy): domain Eukaryota; kingdom Metazoa; phylum Mollusca; class Bivalvia; order Myida; family Dreissenidae; genus Dreissena; species Dreissena polymorpha. The sequence goes on along the minus strand of NC_068355.1, from coordinate 144,931,179 downwards.
TGTACACTTGTAGAAAAAATCCACTGTGAATTCATTAGAAAAGTACTTCATCTCAGAAAAAGCACACCATTGTATATGTTGTACGCTGAATCAGGTCGGTACCCTATTGAAATCACTATTAAGAGCAGAATGATAGGATATTGGAATAGACTTATTACAGGAAAACAAAGTAAAATAGCTTTTAGGATTTACAAATATATGCTTAATCTGCCAGATTTTGAGTCAAAATGGATAAAAAAAAGTTAAATCTATACTAGTTGACACTGGGAGAAATGATATTTGGCTACATCAAAATGGTATAAGGGACACAACTGTTAAATATAAAATAAAGGATATCCTTTTAGGTCGAAATGTCCAAAGTTGGCATACATCTCTAGCTAACTCTAGTAAGGGTATAAATTACTCACTTATAAAAGACAATATGAATCTTGAAAGTTATTTGCTGAAATTAAGTAATAAAGAATCAATAAGTATGATAAGATTTAGAACTGGCAATCATTACTTCCCAATTGAAACCGGTAGATGGGAAAATATTGATATTTCAGAGAGAAAATGCACACTCTGTAATCTTAATGATGTAGGAGATGCATTTCATTTTCTGCTGAAATGCCCATTCTTTGAGTCAGATAGGAAAACATATATTAAGAAATGTTACTTCTGCAGACCAAATATGTTAAAATACAAAGAATTACTAGTAAGTTCTTCAACTATTGTATTAAAAAACACTTCCAAATTCATGCAAATACTAATGAATACAGTTTCTAGATAATCTTATTATTTCCAAGTACTTAAAAATTACTTCACTAATTTATAAACATTGTAATATGTCTCTTCCATGCATATAGCAGCAAATTATATAAGTTGAGTTGTACACGCATAGTTAATTTTACTTCTCAATGCAAGAAAATGTCACACTGTGTTGTATAACATGATCATCTTTTCAAGTGCCTATGCACTACAATAATCCTATAGTATTTTTAACAGTGCATCCTTGTTATAGTGTAAGACACATATTAAGAACTACATGTACTGATTTTCTTTACCTATTGTGCATTCAGCCGCCGTTTGTTTTGTTGCAATATCGAGGTTGTAATATTTTGTACCATGTTCAATTAATTTTGTTGTACAGACATCATAACTACCTTTCTAGCTAGACTGCTACAAATTATAAATTACATGAGAATATTAAACTCACCCCATGCACAGGTCCAAATGTGGTGCCTCTGGTTAATCATTGAAGAATGTTCACATATATATCCTTTAAAAATCACAATATTATTCCACATGCTTTAAAAAAAAACAAAAAAACTCCAAAGTTGTTAAACAAGCGTGAATCGCATATGTCAACACAACTCTCATGCCTGTTACACTGACCTGATTAACTCACGTGACCATGCTTACGTCACCCGTCAATTACTTCTCTACGCGCTTGTAACCTATAGCCTGTTTCATAATTTGAGGTTACTATACATTTAAAATGTACTACGCCCATGTAAAAGTCCAATAACTAGGTCAAAAATCAACTGGACACCCCACCCCCTTTCCTATTCCCTAAATAATTATACCTAGGAAAATGTATGTTACTTATCTTTCTTAGTAGATCTTATCTAACCATGTCATGTGAAAATTATGTTTATATTACAATATTGTTCTGTATACTCATATGTTACACTTGTAACTTGAGTTAAATAAAAGATATGTTCTGTTCTGTTCTGTTCTATATTATCTCAAAATGAAAATGGTATGTCAACATAAAACATGAACTTCTTTTGGAGTTTAACTTATTTATAATGAAAGAATATAACAAAATATTTGTGGAATAATATCTAAGAGTATTAAATGTAAACTGTGGCCGTGACACTCAATTTTATATTCCCTACCACAAGTGTAATGAGTGTGTGCATGATTTTAAAGTTGTAAATACCAAATCTACGAAGACATTATATGAAATTTTAACGGACTTTTTTGCGTTTTGGTTAATTGACAAAATTGAAAAAAGTGTTTCAGATTTGGACTTTTTCGTTGTAGTTATGATATTTGCGAGGAAACGGTAATATTGAACATTTACCATGCTAAGAAATATCAATTATATGTCTTTAGACGATTTAAAAACATGAACATTATAAAACGTTATAAACGAGAAACGATTGTGTAATTTTGAAAGTTCTGTTGTTATCGTTATATTTTGTAACATTACGAGGATTGCTTACATAACGTATAAAATCCCTCAGGAACTGAATGAGCAAGGAGGGCCAAATGGTTTTAGTGCTAGGCTTTTACTCCATGGGCCAAAGATTTGAGCTCAGATAAGGATTGCTTTTTTCTTTTTTTAATTTAGGTCTCGTTTTTTACTGGATCTATTTACTTCCAATGTTTACATTTATCAATTTAAAATATTCAATGATAAACTTCAATACATGACAAAATCTGTGAAAAGGTCCGTTTAAAACACGCATGCCATTTAATTAAATGATTTATTGCCGAGATGTTAGGTGAAACACGGAACAAGTTAAGTTGGATTAATTTCAGCATAGTCTTATAGCTATACATTCTTATTTGATGCGAACCAAATTGTTACAATATGGTTCATATCAACAAAGCCAACGAATCATCCATATGTAACAGGGAGATAAAGAACCAAACAAACTCAACTAAAGAGGTCATTTGACAAAAAAATGTCCCCAGCCTCTCAATTATAATTTATCAAAACATCGGCGGGAAAAGAGACTTTATAAAGTGAAATTTAATTATTCGTATATATTGTCATCAAAATATCGAATGATACCTTGAATAACTACCTTAATTGTACTAATATCTCTAAGGGAGTGTGTATCGTTTCGGTGGATTAATCAAAGACATTTATAAACAAAGTGTGAAATGGAAGTTCATTCTGATCTTCATTTAATCATATTGCTAAGATTTAATACGTGCCAACTGCCTTTCAACGCGATAAGCGTTCGGTTAACATGCTTTCCTGAAACCGTACGTGACATGCGCAATAGTCATGGGAGTCGCTTTTCTTCTTGGTGGAATTAATCACACGCTTATTATTGCAGAATAGACCATCACGAATTAATCAATATCGAGTAAGCTGTTTGATCTAATTATTGTATCTTTTCAGAGGTATATTTTTTATTAATTCAAACATAGGGACGTTTTGTTTTCTTTTTATATTAATCATTCTTACAATTTCAATTTACATATATTTCTACTGAAGCTCGGACGTTTGTTTCTCTGTGTTCATACAATTATAAACACTGTTTTACGTGTCTTAATTTGAAGATTTTCTAATTCGCAGTCACATGTATCGGACTGACCACGCTGATCATCTTGATTTTCGTCAAATGCTACTACAACGTCATCCTCTGGCGAGCTTTCAATTACGCTTTCGTGTACCGCACGAGTAAGCTCACCTGGACTGACTGTGACCCCGACTGGGCCACCGAGTACCGCTCCAAGTTCTATTCAGACATCGACAACCGCTGCAACTATTTGCATGTCAAGGTAATGCGCACTTTTAATGTGTGTAAGCCGCGGACGTGTCAGTTTGTGTGTACGTCCCGATGAGTTGGTTAAGATAAAAACTTTTAGTTGATGTCGATTGAATCAAAAGCATTAGGCGTATTTAGACACTCTCGCGTTCACTTCCTGGGTTGAAGCAGATCTTGAAGTTATGAGATTCAAAAAACGCCCAAAGAGTCGGCATCAAACCCGGATTATACTGATCGACTGGCAGACACGTCAATCCAATACGTTAACGTCTTGTGTGTGGGTATAAAATATTTACAATGGCGTTTGTTTTTAGGACTATATCTTCGAATCCATTGGAAAAGAACAAGAACACGTGTACATAGTATTAAGTCATTATACATAATACGTTCGCTTTAAGATTTTTTTATTATACCAATATTCAACCAGAAAAAGCTAATTTATAAATATAACTTTTATTTCCTCCATATACATCAAGAGCAAAACTGATATCAACACATATAAAATAACGTTTTAACTTATCTAATACACAATAACCTAAGCACTAAAATATTCTATATGATTATGGTTATAATAACATTCTCTTATCAGTTCCTATAAAAGTTCTTAAAAGCAAATATGACCATTATAAAAAGTTACGCATGTACTAAACCATAATCATAACCTTCACATGGTCGTGTTAAAGAAATCAATAGAATTATTTGAATATAACACCGGACTATAACATAATACACTAACAAATAACACACGTATGTCAGAAACATCACTTATCAAAACAGGCTTATAATCTACTGGTGATACCTAAATGGTGGATATCTTCAAGTTATTGCGTCTGAGCGGGTTCAGTTTGATTGTGATTTTATCAATATCCTAAGAACACACAAAGCAGCGTGTTAAGTATTGCGAATCGCCTGCCACGGTGAACGTAGGACACACACACGTGTCTAGGTTTTACATTCATATCATAGGCTATGTTGCATGTACAGTATACATATCGTGTTGGCAATGTGCTGACGATTATTCAGACAAATCCATTTTAAATGGAGAGCAGCCCTAAGATCGCCCTGTGAACAAAATGTTCTCTAAAGACGTAGCAAAATTACAAATGCATGTGCAGGGAAGCGTTTTTAATCATTATCACAATTTGATTGTAATCGTCAAGACAAGTAATTGTAAAAGTATTAATAATATTACTATTATAAAATACTCAACAATTTCAACTGCATTCAGAGATCGAAGGGCGTAAATGATACGAAATGCATCAAACGTATGTACACGCAGTTAATGAAATGGCATCATCAAATTAAACAGTAAAATTGTTAATATGTGCGAAGATATGAAACGTGTTTTAAAAAAGGTTTAAGCAAGGTGCTCTACTATTCAAAAGTAAAGTTTGAGTAGGACAACGTGTATCTTAAAATCATATAGAACTTAATATGATTTCCCAGTTATATTGACACAATGTTAATCGGGCAATTTGTGTTTAATCCCAACCAACTGAGACATTTTCGAATACCATGGTCATTTGCGTTACCCAGGTGACAATTCTTTATCGAAAAACAGAAAAATGAGACGGAAAGACGACTTATTATTCAAAAAAACAAACAGGTTTAGTCATTTAGAAGCATAAGCAAAACATAAATAGTGTTTGAACTTGCGTCATCTAACATATTTGGTTATTAAATCTATCCGACATGCGTATCCGTTTTTTGTTCAGTCAATTGTACGCATATTGTCATTAAGCCCATAAAAAACAAGTGCACTAAATTAAATACAACCGTATAATACAGAAAAAATCACCAAAATCCACAGCAGTGCTGAGTTTACGTTACTTTGCTACTATAAAACTGTAAATATTCCATACATACGCAAGTCAACAGCAAAAAAAAGAATGCTACAATCCGCACGTAAAATCACTTACACTCTATCTTGGTTTGCAGATGTAACTGAATGTTTATAAGACTATTACATATTTCGTAAATATTATTGTATTACCTTTCACTTGTTGTATATATACAAACACAATTACATTTGATATGTCGGTTCAATGTTTCTTATACATGTACGTTTAACCTCAAATTTACGTCAGAAAATCTATTTTCAATCGTCTGATTCTGCTGGTAGCTTGTTCTACACACTCAACAATTATTTCCGTACCACCGAAGAGCATTCGAACCGTCACTGATCGGTCAGTGCCTCTTCCGGCCAAGGGGATCGCAAGAGTGCCAACATGTTTACATCCAAGATCTGTGACAAAGTTAGCATTCCTATCTCTTGAAATAAAAACAGGAAATTCGATTGTTTTTTGTGACTCGTCTATAGGTTTGTATGATCTTTCCTTGTGCGCCACACCTACGACAAGTCTATCTCCTTCCTTAACAATGATGTCAAATACATCTTCACATATGATGGAGCCATCATCTAAAACTAAACGCTTCGAAGAAGGATGTATTTTTTCATTGAATTTGACTGATGTAGCAACACCATAGGTGTACTTTGAAATGCGTTCAGTAATCGCAGTTGGACAATGACCGTAAATGACCGCCCCCTTTAGTACAGCAAGTCCAGCTTCTGGAGGAACTATGATTTTCAGCTGCGAAAACATCATTTTGACGATTTCCTGGAGAAGCTTAGACTCAGAGAAGCCACCCACCATCAAAATGGCTTCAACTCCAACGCAGTCTGGCTTTTCAAGAAGATCAGATGTATGCGTAATAATCTGTGTCAATGTTGTGGTAAAGAAGGACCGCATGAGGTCCGCATCCAAGCGAACTTTGTTTCCGGTTCCGGTCAGATTTACCTTAAAATAGGAGCAATTCTATGTTGTATGATACCACAATCAAAACACGCAGACAAAATACGACAATTAAAGTAAATAATCATGAAGTCACAGACTAGCAAATGTCAATTTAAAGCAGTTGCTCATAAATATCAACTATATTTAATAAATATAGTTTAAATTAGCTCATGTCAACATTTTTTTTACCTTAAAATCTACTTAAATGTACAACTTGCATAATTCAATACTTTTAACTAACCTGATTTTCGTAACCAGATGAATGAAGTTTTTCCTGTACAAGGTCAAACAGAGAAGATGGAACTTTAATTGTTACTTTTGTTTTCGATACAGAATCTATATTTCTCTTCTTGATTTCAAAATCACGAAGAAGTTCAATGAAATCTTCCATATTCTCATCTTTGAATCGCTGCATTGCAGTGTTACCTGAAAAATATAAATTACTACTTATATAAAGAAAACAAACTTTATATCTTCCTCAAAAAATTTACGCCTATAATAATTTAACAATTATGGAAATACCTGCAATATGTCCAAGAAAATTCATAAAAGACCCGTCAATCTTCGTCCCACCCCAATCACCACCACTAGCCCTATGTATCTCTTTGAGGTTTCCACCAGCACAAACTTCGTGTACCGTTATGTCAATTGTCCCACCTGAAATGTATGTCCTTCGACGTTGTTATTAATATATAAAAATAAATGCTGATTGAACTTTTAAATAAAACGGACTATTTTAAAAGGTGCTTAAAAGTCACCATTTGAAACATGAAACGATAATTAGTTAGAAAAATAGGGAAAATGTTGGTAAATGTAAAATCTGAATCGAAATAGATGAATGTATAAAAGATTGATGTTGATACGATTACATCTGATACGTAACTAAAGCTAGATAATAGCAAATATATATATACCGTCTTTTATTGTAGAATATATTGAATGGTTCAAAAAGGAAGAAGACGAGTTTATGCAAATACAGAGCCATGATTTAAGTTTTTACACCACCCTTATAGTCTTGTCTCTATTGACCAGAGTCTAGCAAGTAATTGTTATAGATAAATGATTCCAGTTAACTTGCAGCTTGTGTATTGAACTCGAACAATTTAAAAATTAATAATTTGGTTGCGAATAAACAAGCAAAAAATAAAAAGTATGTGAACACATATAAATATCCATTTTTTATCAATATAACTTTTTCTTCAACTGTGTTATTTATATTTTTATTTTAGAAACAAATTATCCTTCGTGAACGCTTTCAAACTGTTACATGACCATACAGTAATTTTTTGTGTAAACATAACAATTGGTGTCAAAAGTGACCATATGCTTGAAAGAAAACTGGACAGAATATTAACAAATTTAAGCTAAGACGTAGCCGTGGTGGCTTGAACAACATGGCGAAATCATCGCAGCATGAGATCGTACCGTCTTGTGAACATGGGTGTGAAACGTAAAAATGAAAATGACACATCACTATAAATTCCTTTCTAACTAAATGCTCATCGAACCATCTTCGATACAGTTACAACTGGTGTGGAAGACAATACCTCCTGCGTCTAGAACTAGGTATTTCTTTCCGGTTTGAAATGTAAGAAGGCTTGATTCCCCGTCACACATTACAGGGAGATGTCTGCAGTAAAGGGAGGCTGCCTCTGGTTCAAGAGCAACGGAAAGTTTGTCGGTGGAGATTCCGGCCTAATGTATACAACAGTTTATACATCGTTAATTAAATATGCTAAAATGTGATAAACTAATAAAACGCAGCATAATATTTAGTATTCTGAATGTGCGTGTGTATGAAAATAAGATTATAAATTAACATTAAAAAATAACACAACTTTATTTTGATGTTCATGTATACTGAATAAATCAAACGCCACGTATTTGATATATGTCTCAGTCCAATTTCTCTTGCGGAATGTTTAATAGAAAACATTTACTTGTTCTGCAGCCATTCTCATGAACTGTTTTGCTGAATCATTCCAAATAGCAGGTACAGTCAGAACCCAGTGAATGTCGTCTGGCTTCAAACCTACCACTTGATTCTCGCATGTTTTCTCCAAATCTTCTTTCATGTATCTGGCATAATTAAAGTACGGGAAGTGAAACAACAATACATAACAAGGGTTTCGAGAATATTACAATAAAACAAATACGTAAATACTTGCCTGATGGACAATGAAAAAACAGTCAATGCTGGAAGCTGTCGACCACATTCATCGTCTATCATGATGTCCTTGTGTATTGGCTAGATAAACATAAAAACTTCTTTATGTTAATATCACGCTTTCTTGCTTTTATATTTACCACGATATTTGCAAGTGAAAAAATACTAGACAACCAAACATCGGTTCTCATAAAAACATGTCGTTTCTATTGCATTAAGTATATAGGCAGCTTGTTCGTGTGTTCTTAATGCTATCTGCATTTTATATGATTTTGATAATGATTATGCTTGATTTATGCTTTTACCAAAACTTATTTTAAACTATACTTATATACCTTGTTCCACAACGACATTTTGAACCTGCGGAAAAAGTACCATGTCGTATGTTCGCCACTCTCACTCAACTCACTGTACTGGTTTTCCGCGTCGTACGCAAACGCTTCAAGGGTCTTTCCGTCTGGTCTTATAAGTATACTCGTAGGGCCTGGACGACGAAAAATAAAATGTATTAAGTGTGCATGTGAAACCAATACAATGAACATCAGCTTGCAATTAAATTACTACGAAACTAATTAATTCATACATTAATTCCGTTGACACCAGTTAAGTATTTGTAAAAAGATTGAATAGATTTAATACAATATTTGTATTTGTTAAGTACCGATTTACTAGTTATTACAATATAAAGTGATATATTTTAACGGAAACGTGTATCGCTTTGATCTGTTTGATCAATACCAATCATACTACCATACATGAGGATTATTGTACATATCTTACATTACAAATTTATTTAAGTCTTTGAAATTAAAATGCTAAAACTATAGAATCTCATGCACTGAAAGTCGAAAAAGTTTGTTCAGTGTTCCTAATAATATTTTCTGTGCAGAGTTTTACTGCTTTGAGCAAGTACAAAATGACAAGAATATGCATACTTTAATTGCAGCAAAATAGAGATACATGTACACAATAAGAAGTAAGATATTAAAAGTTACTTCGGTGGTCCATCTTACATGTAGATCATAACTTGAATATTCACAATACCTTATCTTAATTCATTCAATCGTATCGTTTATTTAATTTGAACACCTACCATACATATCCGTTACATATTGCAATGCAACACATTAACCTAGAATCATTTCATAAAGAAACTTTGCAAAAACCGAATCTTTGTTAAGCAAATTAACACCTCAATGAGGCATCAGTTATTGATGAAAGCATACTAATTACCTTTGGACGATAAAAGCTGACTCCCAGCCCATACTTTCGCCGATACTTTAGTTGGATCTTTATCAAACTCGGATTTAAAGGAAAATGCCCAACCAGAATAAGTAGTCCCGATGTCTATGGCGGCCACCAAAAGCGATCCACCTCTCGCTGCCTGAATAAATGCATAAGTACAAAACAATAATATGATATAGCACAAGTTATTTCGAAAAAGTAGATTACTTAGTCTAATTAATTGGCATGCGAGTCACGATTATCTGTTACAAGTTCTTCTCCATAATTCTGAGATCTTACTCCAAATTTTTCGAAATAATACATACGCATGGAACATAATTAATTTTAACGTAAAACGTTATTTTCCAGGCAGAACATGGCCATAGCAGCAAGATAAGTAGAATATCTTTGAAAATCGTTATAACCTTAAGAATTTCTCAATGGTAAGAAAAGGTAAAGAACATAGGCCCGCTGATGAAATTCAATTGGGGCTCTGGTTGTAAAAAACCTTGGTTTGCCTTAACTCCCGCTACAGCACGATGTAATTACCCCAACTATGCTTTTATCCTGCAAATGACAACCTATTATCTATTAAAATATTTACAATTTTTGTCCAATTAATATCATTTCGAACAAAAAAGGCGTGAACACTTTTGTCATTGTTTCCTTGTACGGTCTTGTCGAAATATTGATTAAAATAATTGCAAATATTTAATTGTATAATTCATTAGTTCTGTATATTGTAACTAAATGGCAGCTATCGACGCGCTTGAGTCGCGTCGTTAATACGACCTATAGGTACTCATACCAACACAATTCCAAAGGTATTAATGTCCTTAATTAGCATGGAGCTGTTTGTTACATGTTGAATAATTGTACCATGTACCGAACATACAAATCTTAATCAAACCAGAAATCATTGGGCACTGTTCATATAAATGTCAAAGCATTAATTCCTACTATGGTTATCGTATTGCTCTCAACGTTAGCGTTGAACTAATGCGTTCTTAATACATGCGCCTTTTTGCTAATTTCTTTTTCCGATGAAGTGATTTAGTTGTATAATATATACCATGCCATTACATATATATATATATATATATATATATATATATATATATATATATATATATATATATATATATATATATATATATATATATATATATATATATATATATATATATATATATATATATATATATATATATATATTGCTCTTTATATAATTGCTATGTTGATGTTATAATCGTCAACGACATTATAAAGAGGCAAAGTTGTTATTATTTATTAATTGAAGTACATATCTCATAGATTTCATTTTAACTGATTTATGATTATTAGAACATCAAAATTTGGGAATTAACTTTTCAACATATTGTCTTGTAATTATATTTCACATAATCTTATAAAGAATCGTTTATGGCACAGTGCATTTATAAAACACTACAGGGGATTTATGACGGGCGCGCCAATTAAAAACAAACATCTTTTCAGATGTTTGAAGATTCTATGTACGTTCCCGATAACACCTGTTCAAATATCTAAACTATAAAGCCGTTTATAGGACACAGAAGCAAACCGTTTCTGCGTTTTATAGTCTTACATTTGTTATGCCAACACCGTCAGTGAGCAAACAAATATACACAACGATTTTTGTAAAATATTTTAGCATGTGTTGATAATATTATGCAAACTATTGAAGTAAACATACTGACATAAGAGTGCAATTGTAAATAAGATAAGATCGTCAAACAATCAGGTTAACATTCGACACATTCTCAAGGTCCTTGTTATTCTTTAGGTCACCGTGGAATAGTGGATATGGTGTCCACTTAGTGACCAGAAGGTCACGGGTTCGATCCCCATTGTGGGGGCGTTCTTTAGATCTCCCTTAAAGGCACCAAGTACTGGTTATACCCAGGAAACTTACTCGAGAGCGTTTCAATAAACCTTAGGCTTTCGATGCAATGGAAATTAAAGCAATAGGTGTATATTAATTTATTTCTCTTATTTAACCGTTGTCTTTAAATTGTGACTTTGACATTCGATTTGGGTTTTGGTTACAATTTGCGCCACTGCTTGTCACTATTTCAAAGATATATTTGTTCTTAAACCAGCCAATTTATTTGTCTAAGTAGACTTAGTATAAGTAGACTTTATGGATATCCTGCTACGTTTGATTGTAAATTAATAAGATTTGCGATCACCTGCGGTTTATTGGACTCTTATGCACGAGTAAAGGTAACACTTAAGATAAATAATTTCCTTTTTGAACCCACTGTTCCATATTCGGATACTAAATCTGACTTAAGTCTTCGTCCAATTCAAATAGCTGTCACGTTTTCATCAAATCATTTACGTTAATGGAATGCATTGTGTAAAAATACTAAAAAACATCACAAACCCATTCCGAAAAACCCCTTAATATTTCACGATCAGCCCTGATAAAACAATAAGTACCAAATGAAAGTTGTTAAACATATTTTGGCGAAACACAGCAGTTCGAGTCATGAAACATGATCGACAGTATTCCGCTGTTTGTGCCAGAAAAAGTAGAAACTCTCATCAGGCCCTAACACTATAACTCGCATGACAGATTAACCCCGGTATCTATGTTGGTAAGCTCACGCTTTTATAGTTAAGTCTGCCCGTATTAATCATAAGCCCGATTCTCCACGGAACGTCGTTCTATATGTCCCACTACATAAGGGAAATGTACTCATAACATTCCGTTGATTTATCATTCATCATTTTATCATTTATCAATATATGAACAATTTATTTAATCAAGTCTACCCGAAGAAAATCGCGTTACTCCTAGTCGAAAAAAAGTATGGAGGAATGTTTCTTCATCCAGTTCAGCAAATGTAGTGCCAACGGTAAGTAGGAATTGAATGATATTAAGGACCGGATAAACCACAGATTCCAGTAGAAATGGTACAAAAAGAGGTTTTGCCACTGAAACTTCTGGCCAAAATGGATGTGTCCGCGCATCACGAGAAGCAAACTGGATTTCTTCAAGATAAATTAACCACATAATAATAACCTGATTACAATTGATATAATAAACGGTTTTGCCGAGAGCAGGGGCATACAGTCAGACCAAAGATAAAATGTAGATTATTTGCCACTTATACAAACAAAATAGGCGAGATACGGCCCATATTATCTAAGGTCAATGGAGAAAATGCCTTAAAGCGCACAATACAAGTACTTAAAGGGTGAACATGAAATAAGACATGTTCCGGGGTATTGAATGCCATATGGAGTAACATGTTCATAAATACTTTTATGAGATATGGCCATGAAAAGAAGAGAATTATAGGTTCAACACTTAAATCTGAAACTCTTAAGGTTTCAATTTTTATGGGTCAATATCTTAATAGGTTGAAACACAGGTTGTATCTAGAAAGCACATAAGGGTGTCAGACACCTAAGTGCATGACAACTATCTGATTTATTCAAGAGTGATTGGCTTACACGCTAGTTCTAAGAAGATTGACATTGAGCATATACTAAACAATGAATTGGCTCCAGTAAATACCGCTATTCTTACTGAAACAGGGGAATTCAGAATAAGAAAACCCAAATCGGTGCTGAAGAATCAATTATAAGTAGCCGTGTCTGAGCGGAACATTGAAAGCTAGCTCACATGTTCAGTAATTTGTTGACCTGCTACCTTGTATGCCATTCACTAGCCCCTAGAGGGAAAGATTCATGACTATATTGACAACTTCAAATCTTATATAAGACATTAACAAATCTGAATAAATGTGATGTCTACTTAGTGTTTGATCGATACATGGAGTTCAGAACCAAGTTTTTGGAAAGGTCAGGTAGACAATTGAATGTCTCAAGGGTGTACAAACTAACGGATAACAGGGCATCACCCGCACAGAATGTTATACTAGGTGTCATTGAGAACAAAAACAGCTGATCTATCTGAGTTGTAATGCTTTATGCACGGATAAAGAATTGCAACTATTGTGCACTCAAACACACAAGTAGGTCGTAACAGGAAATCATGATACGCCCACTTTAATATATAAAGGTATCAAAGTCAATCGAGCAGATAAAAAAACACGAAGAAGCTGACGTTATTATGATAAGGCAACTAGTCGTTGTAAAAGCAGAACACACTGGCATTTCTGTGGTAGCTGATGATACAGACGTGTTTGCTTTGTTGTGACATTACTGTGTTGTCCTGCAAATTTCATTATTGATCATCATGGAACCACCATGAGAAAAACAGGAGTTCTAGACATCGCAAAACTGCTTTAAATCATAGAAATATCGCGACGACCGACTTGCTGTCTGTTCACGCTATCTCTGGATGCGACAGAACAGTATTTAGGATGCTGAAGGCATGCAACTCCATCAGACTGTTAGGCGGTATGACAGCTGGTATGAGAGAAGTTGTGAAGGAAGCGACCAGATTTGTCTCAGCATGCTATGAAAAGCCTGATACAGAGGACATGTCTAGTACAAGACAAGCCCTTTAGGCAGCAAGGATGGACAAGTCGGTTGAGGCTATGCCATCGCTAACAAGCTTGCCGCCATTCGCGGAAGCATTCTCTGAAAATGTGAAACGTATTCACATACAGGCGTGTATATGCAATCTCGCAGACCCCCCCCCCAATTTGAATCCACGTGATTATGGTTTGCGGAAGGACGAGGCGTCTAACATCATTTTACTTATTACAGTCGCATCAAATGTTGCTTTAGCTCCACTCAATGTGTTTTAATTGATAAAAGGTTAGTGTAAAAGCGATAACACATGTTCAACACGTTTGTGTAATCAAGTGCGACTACTATGTATTATCTTTTGCGCTTGTTAAAAGGTTCAGGTTGACATAAAACTTACCGGTAGATAACTTACTTTGTCGATGAGAAAACAAAGATGGAGAATTATAGATTATTGTTAGTGTTGGTATCAAAGAAAATCAAGGGAACGAACTGAACTAATATTTACATTAGAAAATCACTATATGCTAGACAACAACTCACAACATGAGCTAAAATAGTATACATACTACTGTATTCCAGGATAATTGAAAATGTGACCTGATCATGACCTTGATAAACAAAGGTTGAATTATACGTATTTTGGTTTTTCAATTGATATATAATGTGCAATATGACATTTATGACACCGGTAAATTTTCATAACACAAATTATACCTTTGACGAAGTTGCTGTTACTGTCACAAAGATAATAAAACTTTTCTCCAATGGTCAGGATTAGGTCAATATGTTCTTGTTATGCTATTCTTTGCATATGTTATTTAAATTCATTTTATCGAACACTTGTTAAACACTTAATTGATACTTAATTGTAATATTTTTCCATATTCATTATTCTTATGAGAAAATGTGGATATGATGTTTTGTTTTAGGAGCAACCTTTGAGTAGCCATCTTGATTATGGCAGGTATTTTGGACGCGATCTTCATTCGTTTATATTACACAGGTGTTCGCTTCTTTATTTATATTGAACATGTATAACAATCTCAAAATGACACTATAATATATACAATAACGCATATCGATGTTTTAACAAATAAGACTGAAAACGACCGCAATCTTGGACGCCTCTTTGAATTTCTCAAAACCCCCAAACATACCAGCCCGGCATCATTTGGATTATTCATCAGTAACATGTACTTTAACAAAAACACTTAAACATTTACTATACACCTCAATGTCGGTTGAGGTAAAACAATTGCCACTTTTTCTGCGGACTATAGGCTCCGGATAGAATTACAAATGTTCTAAATATCATATTTGATAATAAATTGTTACTGTAATCCTCGACTTAGGGACCTGCTTTTCGTGTGCAAAACTACGCCCTACCATGAAGATCAGTGTCTTAATAAATTAAAAAAACATTTATTTGCTCTTTGACCTCGATTGATACTATGACATTCGACATGGGGACATTTCCTTGTTGCGAAAGAAATTCCGTCTGATCATGCAGATCACTACGGACAAGTTATTTCAAACTCAATCTTTATTGCTTCGGACAAATGTTTAGTACACATTTCCAAGATTTGACCTTTGACCTTGAAATGCGATCTTGACCATGTCTAATTATGATTGCAAGTTATATGAAAATCCATCCATTTTGTCCAATATAAAACATTGAGCTTGAATTGTAACATTGGACCTGGTTTTTAGAGCGACATCGTGCCTGCAACGTTATTTGAAAATATGTCTATGCTGGGCAAATTAATACTCAGAATAAAGTGTCAAGTATACAATTATCCAGCCGCCCACCACCTACCCGCTCGATTGTTTCCTTAATGCGGCTGTTTTTTATATTGTTTATTGCACCAGCTGATTGAACATAAAATGCATTTTCATTTTCATTTCTAGTTGCATTAAAAGGTGTCGAGAAAATATAAATAATTATCAAATGCGATATAAGTTTTTGTTTTGGTAAACTAAAAAAAAGCAATTCTAATTACACGACTCGAATATTACTTTTCATAATGCATCATGAACAACTTTCGATATCAAGTCGTCTAAAACTAAACGTAACAAGTGTTTTATAGAAAACTAAAAATTGTGTCTTATGCTATTTGAAATATGCTTAAATAAGACAGTTAATTTTAAAAAGGAGAAGAAAGAAACAAAAGAAGAAACATCTTACCATTTTCGTAACAACCTTTGACTGCGTAGAATAAGGACAACTGAAGGCGGAAGTAACATTATTCTCAGAACGAACAATTCCACTAATCCTAAAATGTAAACCTCTTTTCATCAAATTTGAAAGATTGCGATCGTCTTTAAGTTTGTTTGTTTTACATTCTCAAGGTCAGTTTCTGTTTCGATTGTAATATATTTCGGAAAAATAACCTAGATTTTTTAGTTGCTAGTGTCTTCCACGCTATGTTTGTTTGACATTCTCAAGGTAATGTTCAGTATCGATTATAATGTGCTTTGGGAACTTTAACCTAGATGATAACGGTGCATATCGACGGATGAAGGCTATTACAGTATTAAGGGGGCCTTTTCATGTTTTGTTAAATTGACAAAATGAACAAAAAAATGTTTCTTATTTGCAAATTTTCGTTGATATTCGTGAGGAAACAGTAACACTGAGCATTTACCTTGCTCGAAATTATCTATTATATGCATCTTTTGAAAAAAAAATTAAAGCGTTGCAATGCGAAACTATTGAAATATTTGGAGAGTTATGTTGTTATAATATTTTTGTAATACTACGAGAAAATATGAAATATATAACGCATTGTATGAGCACAGATGGTCGAATGGTCTATGTGATAGACTTTTACTCCAGGGTTCAGTGGATCGAGCCCAGTTGAGGGTTACTTTTTTCTTTCTTTAATTTTATTCTTGTTGTTTACTCGAGCTCTTTTATTAAAATGTTTACATTTATCAATATAAAGCATTTAATGACTAAGTACAATACATGCCAAAATCTGTGAAAAGGTCCCTTTAAGGTTTCCTAAATACGTTTTTTGTTTATTTTAATAATCAATTATTAAATGGTTGCTTAAAACACGTATGACTCGTTTTTATAAACGCTCCATGAAATAAATAGTTTAATAAGTGTAAGAAGTTGACATCTGGATGCTTTAACGGACGCGAGAAAAGCAGTTGTTAAATCGACCTCTATGCGTATACGCACTATCGATAAGGTCAATGTAGTATAACTCCCATTGAAGTAGGTTATTTTGGTTAGCGTGAGTTCAAATCCCATAGGAGGCAAGAACCGCATAAAAGGGGTTTATCGTTGTATGTTTTTTGCTTACGGTGTCATCACTGGAACATTACAGATTTTACAATTTCTTACTTCAATGGGAACATTCTCTGTTTTAATACATGTCGTAATTAAAAGTGGAAAATCGTCGATATACGCCTATTATGAGAACATTTTCATAACTTGCTGTTCATCGGCCACATAACACAATTAAAATGTAACTGATGAAAATACTCCAAAAATTGACAGGTCAACTAATACTTATATATAAACGCTCCACGTTCCGTAGGTATGTTGCAGTTTTTATTTTCTTATTATTAACTTTATATAGACAATAACTATTCAATTATATGATGGTCTGGTGCGTTGCGATTGTAAAACATTGATCGGAACGACACAGCATTGCTGTTTCGCCAATGACGACGATATCGATCATAGTGTTAAACTTAGTTCCATTATGGTGCAAATAATATTTTTGCTATATTTTATGACCGTCATTCGATTGTAAATAGTAATTATGCAATGTCTCAACGAATCAACGCGAATATGAATAATTCGGATAATATGCAACAGTCCTTAAATTTAGAAAGAGGGTGTCCGAAAACTTAGTGTTCGCGAACTTCGATTAATTAGAGTAATTGCGGTGTATTTAATAGATAACGGGATTTATTTTTTTTAAGTAAAATCACCGCCATCGGAAAAACCTTTCGGAATCGAACGTTCGAAAACCTAGGTAACTTTATCTTTTGGGTTTTAGATAATCATACTGTATATAAAATATACGATTTAATACTTCTTTGCGATAATTTATTGATTAATTTTATATCATATTTCCATTTCTTGCATTAAGTGTTTTGCTTAAAATAACCTTCCCATGTAATTTTTTTCATTTCCCAACAGCATTTTTTGTTTTCCTGTTGGTTTTCCCCCCATATATTATGAATGTGCAAAATACCATGGGAATTTTGGATGCAATAAAAACGTTTTTTCTATGCGCATCTAAGCATTTTAAGTTTTTTTAAAGACTGTATTATCGTTTTATGAAGAAAAATACTTATTTTTTAATTTATACGAAAATCTGTTTTTTTTTTATAGCGAATATATCCAATTTGAATTTTTCTTATTTTGAAATATTTATGCATATTGCTCCAGGAAAATTGGAAATTAAATGGTGATTATAAATGTATTAAATACATGTAAATATTCTGACATACTGTTTGTAATTATCAAGTTAATTTCTACATATTTGCAATGAAAAAGTTTGTTCCTCCTGGGCATTTTTATCCCATCTACAAATTTTTTTTCTAAAAAAAAGTTCAACAAAAACCAGCACTTTAACAGTGTTTAAAAGCATTAACTAACCCATTATAAAAAAATGAAAATGTCAATTGGATTCTTTCCCCCATACAATTGGGAAAAAACATGGGAAACATTTGGAACTAAAATAACTTTGGAAAAACGAAAATCCAAACGGGAACATTTATTACATTTCAAAGTGAAAAGCATTTTGTATGCCAAAATAATCAATTATAAATTAAAAACGCACTTTAATTTCTTACTTACATGCCATGACATTTAAATATTCTTCTTTCGGTAAAAATAATTATAGATGTTCAAACACGTGATACAACATACAAATGAAAAACAAAGCATGTAGCATACCATTTTGAAACCTTTTAAATAATAAAAAGACGTGCAGATCTTTCTAAGCATGAAGAAGATTACACGTGCAAGAAAGAAGACACATTCTTACGACACATGACTTGTTTCTCTTGTTAACAGTATTATGGTTTTGTCCTTATGAGCATTTACCTAAGTTGGCCATGCTCTTTTTTTATATATTTTAGTGTAAGATTTCTAATCTAAGCGCTCACACAGTTTGAAATTTCATTATGCATGTGCATATCTTGATTAAATGGTTTTTATTTTAAAAGTAAATTAACGTTATCAAATATGTTCATTTTTAAGAGGCATATTTACGACATGTCCCTTATATATAGAGAGACGTATTAAAAATTGTATATTCCCATACTTTTATCAAATATTCCTTGCTCAAGCTATGCTCAAATGGAAGGGCGCAGCAATCTTCCGCCCACAGGTCCAATACTGACTCCTTGTACCCCACCGTAATACCTTTATATTCTTATCTTATTTTTGGTACAACCAATGTTATAAGTAGTTTAAATTAATTATCTTAATTGTGTTACCAAGTGAAAGTAGTCTTTATAATTAAAGAAACACTGTTTTAAAAAATGGTCGTATGAAATAAATTCCACACAGTTATATGGAAAATATGCAAAAAGGTTAATAAGACCGTGTGCGCGTAAGTGCCCTTTTGACACAAGAGTACTCTGCCCTTTTCAAATCCTTGCTAGGGTACTGGCATTTAATGATACTCTGACGAAATGCTTCACATTTTGTATCTACTCACAATGATTACAGTTTATATGATTTTTCTTGTGTACCTATTGATGGTGTGGAAAAAAATCTAGACCGTTTATGCAAAGAAACATTTTGGATACATAAATTGAAAACTATGATTCTAAACGGTCTAAATAATAAACTGTTTTATAACATATTCTAACACGATTTCATTGAGTTATCCTCGATTCAAAGGTTATAAATGAGAATTTTATCGCATGTCATACCCCTTTTCCCATGTTATATAACCATTACATATTTTTTTATATTACACATATGTAATACAACATTTTAAAGCGTTTTCATTGGCTTAGTTTTCGTTAAATTGAATAATCGCATTTTGTTATTTTGCTGAAATGACGTCACGAAATGTAAACACCATTCCGGATTTATCATTATGTTTGCGTAAATATTTATTTAATTTTCTCATTTAAGAGCATGTGATAAAAGACCTGACACTCGTTGTCATATCATACCATATTTTATTAAACTCGTCCAGGAAATTCATTAATAAGCTCGCCAAAGGCTCGCTTACTAACAAAATTCCTGAACTCTTTTAATAAAATATGGTATGATATGACAACTCGTGCCAGATCCTATAATTATATATTAACCGAATGTCCTCCACTTTTCCGCGAAAACGTGACGTCATCACAGCAATGAAAATCAAATGACGTCGTCTTCATTCATAAACAGTGCGCAAACAAAGTGACGTCACTTTAAACAAGCTTTGGTATATCGGGGTAATAACCCATGGTAAGCTACCTTCTCATTCTAATGTGCATGCGTGTGCGACTGTGGTAGAATGTAACATTATGTGTTTAATATTATGTGTTATATATTTTTTCCGCCAAACGACGTAACGTTTATGTATGAAGTAAACGTCACTTCCTTTATATTTTTTTTTATATATTTACTACTGATGAAGGCTATGGCCGAAACATGTTTGGTATTTAAAAAAAAGTAACGTGTTTGTCCCGTGTTTGTACTGATTATTTTATTGAAAACAAATACGAAACACATACTGTGCCAGCTTTGACGTGTTCGTTATGAAATTACTTTATAGCATTTGATTTACGTTACCATAAGCAGAAAGTTACATGTATATTCCCCGTTAATTTCTTATGTTGGTTTAAGGGTTGTTGCTGCAGTTTTGCTGATTTTTTCCATCTAATAGATTATGTCCATAACTTAATATTTAAGATATATATACATATACTATATGAAAAATGAAATAAAAACATATGGTCACCGGCCTTGTTTTGATTTTATTCACCATTATAGACCATGTACTTTTTCAATTAACCTGAAAAATCTCTAATTGCGTAAAAATAATTAATAACCTATGAAATTGGCAACATGTAGATATTATATAAGCTAAGATACATCATATACCATTCAATTAAACCACACACTACCGATTAAATGGAGTAACCAAGTTAAATTTTAAGAAATTAATTTTTATAATTTTTATGTCAACCAAAAAACGTAATTTTTTACTATTGTAATCACATAAATGAAATTTAAATTTTTTTGTCCAATAGAATTCTGCAAAACTGCTCAAATATGTTCATCTACGTATTATCATCATAAAATACAAATAAAAAAGGGGGGTCACCGTACTTTTAACAGATATTTTTTTAACTATCCCTATCGTCTACGTCAAATTTCATAAAATACAGCAATTAGGCAAAACCCAAGTACTGGTATATAGATTTTTAGAAATATGCATAAACATTAGAAATTGTTTACAATCTTAACTTGGATCACAACAGCTAACCAAAAGACATTAATAACAAACAATATTTATTCACAAACATAATACCATACAATACATACAAACTCGACCTTAATCATTAATAACTTACATGTACTTTTTCACAGATTTCGGCATATTTTGAAGTTTGTGATTAAATGCTTTAAATTCATAAATGTAAACAACAGGAATAAAGAGCTCCAGTATAAAACAAGAATGAAATTAAAGAAAGACAAAAAAGTTAAAAAAAAAAGTTACCCCACCTGGGATCGAAACACTGACAATTGTATATACTAGGTCATTTCTAATGATACTGATAACAAAAATATTGAATTGTGATAATAGCATCATCGGGGTTGCTATAAATATATCCTCGGTTAAATAAACTGCCGAAATAACCCTTAAGACTGGACTGTCAATTTGTTTATTTCCTTTTATACTTGTAACTATGCATTTTGAATTTACCACTCTATAATTGTTTTTACAATAGCCGATTTTCGCAATTACCTATTTTCGAGGTACATAGAAGTTTCTATTTTGTAAATTGCGGTCACTTTTGGTATGAAATAATATAAAACTGATATAATCTAATCATGACAATATTATAATCAAATGACAACTGGCACTGACTCTGAGGCATTTGACTACAGGAGACAATTACTCGTCACTCTCATATGCGTTTCGGTGCAGTAAGGCAACAATTTGTCATATAGTTCCTGAAGTATGAAGCGCTATTGTCCAGGCCTACAAAGTCGAAGTGTTCACCGTTCCTGTGACACCCGATGAGTGGAGATCTATATCCCAGGAATTTGATGACATGTGGAATTTGTCACATGCTGTTGCGGCTCTAGACGGAAAGCATGTTGCTATCAGCAAGCCACCAAACACTGGTTCCCTGTACCACAACTATAAGGGATTTTACAGTATCCCTCTCCTTGCATTAGTAGATGCCCAGTATCGTTTCATATGGATCGAAGTCGGTGGAGTTGGACATATGTTTGATGCCCAAATCTATAATGACTCCCAACTTTGTGAACTTCTTGAAAAGTCTGGAATAGGTTTCATTTGGGATACTGGCCAAGAGGTTTAGGTGTTTTCTTGGAACTTTGGAGCAGGGACCAGACACAGGTAGGTCTACCTTTGTTACCTTTAGAACATTTTCATAATACGTTGATATTTATCAGTGACGGATTTAGTGTAATCAAGACACATGTTGGACCCTTGGCATTTGGCAGATACTGCAGAGTTAAAATAGCGAGATAATTTATCTTTAGCGTCTTATTTGTAGAAAATCCGTTTGTGATTGAATTTCAATCATTTTCATTACAATTATAACGCTTCGCTTTGCAATTTTTTTTAAAACTTTTCGTCAGTTCGATATAAAAACCAGCTAATTAAAGCATGGCATTTTAAACAAATTTACAGTGCGAGACATAATTGAAGGTGCCGTCGTTCTTCATAATCTTTTCAGAAAGGCAACAGTCATCACAGATATCGAGGTGGACCATGGGGATGAAACACACAATTTGGTACCTGGCAACTGGAGAGATGATGTTCAGTGGCAGGATGTATATGAAACACCTGAGGGAAGGAACAGAGATACTCTAGATGCAAAACAACAACGTGCGTATCTTAAACGATACTTCATCACCAATTCTGGTGCTGTAGAGTGGCAGGAAATAATTATCAATCCATATTGAAAGACACAAATTTACAAAAATACTTCACAGACGTTCTATATAAACAGTGCTTTAACTGTGTCTTTTGTAGAATCAAAGCAATCTGATACAAAAACATGGAATAGATCTTTGTGTATTGACTAACCTTGTTAAATGTTAAATTATAAATCACAAAAGCTTTTAATGTCATGACTTACAATATCCACGTCGACATTAAAATTCACAATTATGTTAAAACTGTAAAGATAAGTAAAGTAGCCTTAAATGATATCGGTATTAATGCAATTTTATCTTGTGAAAACGAATTAAAACTTTTCGCACGCTTTCATCGTTATAACGTAATATTTATGCAGTAAGGAAGGTTGTTTCAGAAAAAAATCAGGTTTGCTCAGAAAAAATAACAAATGCTATGTCATTACAGCTTTAGTACAAACAATATAATAGTATGTTTTTCATGAAATTTTTATTACGCATATACAAAAAATCAACACATTTTTACAAAGAAATATTGTGTAGTAACGAAATCGTAATATGTTTCACAGGAAAGACTTTGTAAACACCAAAACATCATTTAACGGGTGTCGTAATAGCAGGACTTTAAGATGCAATTTTATTTACAGAATGATTGTACAACAAATCAAGGTAAAACAATATAAAGTCTGGACTTATTTATATTTTGTCAAATCAAGATTTCTTAATTTTTGAATAGGAATAATCTTGGAAAAATTGTCAAACAAAATGCTATTGACGTTCAAATCTCTGTCCATTTCATAATGCATGAATGTCAATTTAAAACTAATTTCAGACTTATGATTAACAACAAGACGCAAACCAAAACTCGAGATAAACAAAATACATACACGTCAGTTTGCATGTGTGTCTTTGAGAACATTATTACAAAATAAAACACAAAACAATCCAGTTGCCAATTTCAAGCATAATTTCTTAATCAGTGAAGTAAAAACGTTACTGGGCCTTCTCACATTCCTTGGGCTTGTCCTGTTGCTGGGTATCTGTACCACTGCAATGTAAGAGTCAGAGTTGAGCATCTGGCTGTACGATATTTCTTGCCCTTCGGCGGACGATGTTGATAGCGGCTGAGTTGACGAAGATCACTGCGGTCGTTGCTGATTTCTACTTTCTGGCGATGGAAAGGCAATGTTCATATCTGGAAACTGTTGCTGCACCTTAGGTCGATCCATTGAGTCCCATTTATCGGGTGAGTTGGTCACATGAGACGGCCACTGTGAGGGTGGTGGTTGCCACTGCCTGAGCGCAGGTTCCCTTGGATAACCGGCCGGACGCTGTACGGGAGGCTCTCTGGACGCAGTCATAGGAAGCTGGCTTCCCTGGCCAGTTTGCTGTGTTTCAACGACGCAGATCTGGTGCGTTTCTGCTTCGGTCTGTCATTCGTGCAACGTCCCTATATTTCTGGCTTCTGCTTTTCGTCCCATAGCCGGAGGGAGATTTCGAAGACTACCATCAACGTAGTAACCAAACGCATTAGCTGGATGTGTTATATTATGTCGCTTGCTCAGAAATGTCTGCAATAGACCCATAAGGGAATCTGGACTAGCACCAGCGGGTGGAGCGTCTTCTGAGACATTAGGAGTTTCTTCTATAGGATAAGGATTACCGGATGTTGTGGCAGATGGAAAAAGTTGTAGTCGTGCTTGGAATCTGGCAACGGTCCTTCTAGGCATCTGAGCGATGTGCTCCGAAAGGAATTTGGAGTGGTGTTAAATCCAACTTTATAAAAAAGTAATAATAATATAATTATTAAATAAACAGATGATGACTTGGTGGCTGCTTTCTTCAGTTTACCAAGTTTAGTGCGCATGCTCTCATACCACGTCTTCAATTCACTAGGGCTGCGGTTTATCTTTGTGGCCTTCTCCACCCAGAGCCTGTCTTTGTAACCTGTCATCCTCTTTGAGTAGGTAATTTGATTTTGATGGAGGAAGTCAATTATGAGCTCTTTTCCTTCTTTTGTAAAATTTGTTATGACCCTAGGGGTTGTTCTCTTCCTAGCACATGCACCTCCTTCTGCTTCTTATTCTTCCTCATTTTTAAGGGGCGGATCAACAGGAGCAGTGGGTTCTTCTTGATCGTGCGGTGTTAGGCATGTACTTTCAGGTTGCTCCTCAAATTGAGCGTCCTTTGCAGCGCGGGGAGCCATTGAGCACTTTCTTGGTGGCATTATACTGATCGAGTGTTCAGACTGAAATGAAAGTTTCCTGAATAGCACGGCTTTTATATACTCACTTTCACCGCGCGAATCGGGTCAGACAGTAAAACAACTCAACTTGCCGTAACGCATCTTCCTGCAAAACACAACACACCGTAACGGGTCGGAATAAACACGTAACAAAACGGCTGTCAATTATTCTAGCTTGCCGTGGTAATCTTGACAAAACGTAACAAAACGTAACAAAACTTGATAGAAACTTAACATGTCGGGGAAGGAATAGGATTCCCGTCAGAATATTTTTCAGAACAATGGACAGAAAATCTATTACAATGATTATTATAATAAATATAATATTTACTTAAATACTGAATCATGCAACTATTTATAAATGTACACCACAATGTGTTGAGGATGAATGTCAGTATACTTTGGCACGTAGGTGTATCGTTTAACATTATTTACTTTCTAGAAGGATACAAACACAGAAAGAACAGAAATACTACACATTTTCAAACTAGAATAAAGTATCTCTTTCTTTAACGTGAAGGCAAAAGAACTGATTAATGTTCGCTTAAAATGTCGTTTCAAGTATGAAGTTGATAAACATGTACAATACATGTGTACCTGTTTCGTTTCAGAAATTGTCAATGCTTTTGCACGAAATATTTCTATTATTTTCAGAATACAACATTGACTTACTTTCATTTGGTGTGTGTATTATCTTAATTTGAAATAAAACAACGCATACAATAATTAAGAAGAAAGTTTTAATCCAATGCTTTTATCCGTTGAGAAAAATATTCCATGTCGTGAATAACCGACCAGAACCGGTATCGTTGGCAAAAGGTTAGTCCCGAATTTGTCTACCCGTAAATCCGATTCGTTTTTTGAACCCGTTTGATGCCTCAGTCGTAAATAATCCTGTCGCCGGCCGATGTGTACGATCTCCAGGCATCGGGAGGAGTGGACATGTCGGAGCCGTTGGCCGTCCGATGAGTGACACATTTTAATACCTCAGTCACAAATAGAGACCGATCGCCGTCCGATCAACGTGTATTATGACGAGCTCCTTACGGCGTCCGTCAGTCATCGTGAAGACGCCCTCCGGCAATCAGACGGTCGCCGGTCGATGTACATGTCTCTGGGAAATACCTTGATTTTTGCCGATACATGTACACTGAATTCGATGTCGGGCGACGGCCGGGCGATAACCATGCGTTGATCTTCTGATCTTTTTTCGAGCTCAACTCGATATCTTCCTGGTCCCAACGTCGGGTAAAATTTTTAGTAAGACTTAAAATTAATCGAGACATCCCAGATTACTCAACACAACTCAACTCAGTTTATTAGGTAAATAAAGGCCGTTGACCCAAAATACACAGTATTTGACACAAAAGATAACACGTGTTTGTAGTTGCGAACACATTATCTTAATTCTAAAATATATCAACATATTACATTGTGTTCATGTTAGAATTAAAATATTTCAGCGTATTCAATTTTGTTTAAAAGATGATACACATACAAAACATAATTTTAATAGTATGGCATTATCTGTTTTGCTCATCAGATTATAAAAGTCATGAACAGTATTTCCACCCATATACCAGTTATATAGAAATTCTCTACGGACAACGTCATATTTACTACATTGAAAAAACGCATGGTATTCACGATCAATAAAAGATAAATTATTTTCGTTAAAACAAAAATTACAAATTCTCAAATTATATGCAAAATGCAACTGCCTACCAACTTCAATATCTAATTTGTGATTTGAGCACCTGAACTTTGCAAAGGCTATCTGATATTTCAGCGGAATTTCAAACTGCAAATACCTTCCGGTGTTAAGTAGAGATTTATAGTTCTTATAATGGTTACCTCTAGATGCATTGCTTATGTCATTGTGCCAATTTTGGGTGACGCAATCAATTATACGCTGACGAAAATTGCATACAAATAAATCTACGTTGCCAACATCCTGAGAGATCCAGACGAACCCGAAACCGAAACCATGCTATCAAAAAGTAAAAAGAGTTCTTTAATAGGGAAGTTTCCAAAAGTGCCTTTATAACTATACATTGAGAATATTGCTTTTTGAGCTTGTAAACTCAGTTTTTCTTGCGCCGCGTTCCACGATACTATGGGTGTAAACAATAATTCCATATTTTTATAAGCGGAGGTGGTATCTATTTTCGTAACACGACATGTCCAGCGCTCGTAATTTTTTAAAAGTCCGCCATTTCTAAAAACAATTATTTCAGTTTTATCTAAGTTAATCTCCATTCCCGTGTTTATGCAAAATTGATAAACAACGTTTAAGTGTTGTTTAAGTTAAAAGGCCGTTTCCGCACAGCTAGCAATATCGTTCACAAACATGGCATAACATGTAAGGTATTTCATTTGAAAACAAATTCTAGACCCACATGTATCATGTAGCATTACTGATTATTCATCTATAAATAGAGCAAATATGAAAGAACTGGTCTTGTCCCCTCTGACGGGTACCAATATTTCATTGAAAAAACTCTGATATAGTAATTCGACAATTGGTTTTATATATTATGTCCTTAAACGCAGGAATAGAGTGAGTAGAACATATTGTTAAATACGTTAATGAATTTACCTTTAAGTCCCTTTCTGTTAAGTGCTTAAAACATTAAATTGTGGTTTATTTTATCAAATGCCTTTCTAAAGCCTATGCATAAGCAATATATTCTATCCCCCTTTTTGACAAATATTTTTGAGCCATCGCTTGAAGGCAAAACAAATTATCTATAGCTGAATAATCGACCCGAGACCCTGCTTGAGATTCATCAAATTTATTGTTTTCTTCCGCCCATTCATATAATAGATTATTAAATATACCGGAAAATATTTAGTACATTATATTAGTTAAAGAGATTCCACGAAAATTTCCAAGAATATGTGAAGGTCTAGATTTGAGTATTACATTCTGACAAAAAGTTTTAGGAAAATAACCAGAATCAAAAATTCGATTTAAAAGTAATACAAATAAAGGTGTTATATTGTTTAATGAATTTTTATGAAACTCAACTGGTTTTCCATCTATGCCACTGCTTTTATTATTTAGTAAATTACGAATTTGAAATTCGACTTCTGCGATTGTAAACGGCTCATTTAACAAAATCACATCATCGTGTATCGCATCTGTGTTATTGTTTGCATCAATGCTCGGCGCTTGATTGCTGTATACTAAACTACGAAAGTAGTCATGCCATTCATTAGCCTCGATAGCAGTTGTAATGTTGTATTGCTGTTTGGCTTGCTTATTTTTTTCCAAATGAAAATCGGATTGTTTCGATTCTGGAGTAGTTCCGCTCTATTTTTTCTTTGTAACTCAAAAATTTTGCAATAATTTGTAAATATATTTCTACGATCCATATATTCATTCAGATCAGGTGCTAAATTTGAAGCTCGAAATTTTCGTAAATATGTGTATTTTTGTTTCTTAACATTATCACAGTTTTCATCCCACCAAAGTGGCTGTAATGATCGTTTATAGTAACAAAAGCATATTTTTTGCCTGCCTCGTAATATACAGCGTAAATTGTGTCAATAGCCGCTTCAATATTTGTAGCAATTAGATTCCTTACTATATTATAATTTTCATTCAAGAGCGTATTTATATTAACGCGAAAGGCATAAGCAAAGCTTTCTTGCCATTTATATTTATTTACGCGCGATACTTCTTTTATTATTATCAAAATCTTTGCGGTTGTTATTCATATGTTCCAAGTTTATTCGACAGTTAATTGGACAATGATCAGACCTGAGCGGTCAAGTTCTTTGAAGTCAATTATTTTCGTAAGTAATTATGATGAAGCAATAATGTAATCTACAACACTTGCCCCTTCGTTTGGAAAACATGTGAAATGCCCTTCCTTATCGTTCGCGAATCTTCCATTTTGGAAATGTACATCAAACACACAGCATAAATTGACTAACGATTTTCCAAAATTATTTCCCTTTAAGTTATCTCTATTTGCGCTTTGCATATCAAAATCACTGCCTCCATAATATATTTCCCCAAATATATCATGTAAATCATTGCAAGGTATCAAATCTAAGTAATCTTGCGTTCTAGAATTCAAGTCTCTAGATAAGAAAAATTGAGCATCGGTAATTGTAAATTTTAGCTGTTCTAAGTAAGAAAACATACAATGAATACTATTCTTCTCATCTGTCAGGTTATTGGTGACACTTCTGGAGAGATATATTAAGTGTAATACATAATGACATCTTTTGATTAAAAAAAGTTAGAAAATTATCAGTACAAAACAACCCAATCATTAAAATTAGTATTAATACGTGAGATTATATTTAACGTCTGTAAATGGTTAAAAAAAACACATATGCCTCCACTGTTAAGTATACTGTTTGGATTTAACTCTATAACATGATCATAACATGTGTAGGATTATAATAGTGAATTAAATTCACTACACCCTTTCCTCAAATTTCACATAGACTAATAATATCAAATAAAGTAAAATAAGTTTTGAATTCTAGATTGGTTATGTGTTTACGTAAGCATGAAATATTCCAGCTAGCGATATTTATATCGAGCAATCTCTACGTGCTGTCATTGTTTGTTGAGTAACGACCAAAATTCCTAGTCCATGAATGAAGTGTCGGCATCATCGCGAGAGCTTATATCATTTCTGGTTGGTGGGTTCTCATCATTGGGTTGGATGCGCTCACTTACGTCATCATTCACGTGGTGGATCACGTTGTTTACATCCAATCGGTGATTTGAAGCATTATTGTTGTCTGATTGACCACCCGGTATCCCACGTGCAGGACAATGTCGAGTTATAGGTCGCCGGGTACCAATAGGAACAATTGACTGTGTAATGTCTTTGTATTTGTACACTTGGTCATTCACAATTAATTTATCATTACGTATGACGGCATAGTTATAATTTCTCTTACACCATACGCTCTCCGAGACTTTGTCTATGCTTACGTATTTCGTCGCTGAAGTCCTGTTGAACAGAGTGTGACCTATTATGTTGTAACTGCCTATCCGCCCGTCCTAAAGTCAGTTCACAGTCTTTAAATCGTGTAAATCGTACCATGATTGTACATATGCTTGGGTCAAGAGATTTTATGCGGTGTGCACGATCGATTCCGAGCGTATCTGCTTCGTCTCCTAAATTCAATGTATCTTTTAGAAATGCGCGTCCCTGTCTTTCCGAAACCTCCTAGTTTTCATATAAATATCAGTCTATACCGTTAAAGCGAAGATTGTTTCGACGGGATTGATTTACAATCTGATCTAACTTATTCTTCATTTGTGACACGTCTTCCCGTAGTTATGTATTATCACTCCTAAACCGGTCATTGTCTTGCTTTAATTCGCTGATTGTTGAAAATATTGAATTAATGTAAGTACTTATACCGCCGTTTTCTGTAACTAAGCGTTCATTTTGTTTATCAAGGTCGGTTTTCATTATTCTTAGAAAAGTAAACATTTCAGAATCCTTACTGGAATGAATGGTTGACCTAATTGTTTTGAGTAGTCCCGCTGTTATTAAAGGATCGTGGCGATGGCGACAGTTGAGAAAGGGCGTAAGGTGAACTTGTCCGCTGCCTCGTCACAACGCCGTCTAATGTATTGTGTCGAGGGGTTGTAGCTTAAGAGATGTTACATAATTACCCGGTGTTCGTTCGATTATCGGTCGGGCACAATTCTGATGAGCGGGAAAATACGTCGGACGGTGATCGATCTCTATTTGTGACTGAGGTATAAGCTCTACAAGCGACATAAAAATTAAAGTACATTGCGGTTCTAATGCAATAACGAATCGTATCTATAACCGTCGTTTTACTTCATTGCATTTCGTGAACACACGTTTTTCTTTAAATAAATTGTAACACACATATCATCATATATTAAATACTTGTGAACACAATTTAGATGTACATATACCATTGTCCTGATATATTTGTGAGCATGAATCATATTACATACATGTATTATGATACGTATGCAGGTCAATGTATACAAGAACCTATTCGTCTTTTTACCACTCTATATTTATCCATTGACACAGTTTAGAACTAAGTGGACATGGTAATAGTTTAACTGTTTTAATTAAAACCTATTTATTTAAGCCTCAGGCTTCTTGAAACGCTCTCGAGTCCGAGACTTGGTAATAACCCGTTCTTGGTGCCTTTGTCTGAGATATAGATGGAGCGGAGGTGAAACCGTAACGTTCCGGTCACCATATCCACTAGGCTACGGAGACCATGGGGTCTTGTTATGCTAATAGTAACGATACTTTGTGGAGGAGAGCATTGGTCGCTTGTGCACTGGTGACTTTTGATGGTAACAGTAGCGATTAGCTGTATAGTAAAACTTGGCTGTTTGGGCGATTAGTTTTGTTCAACATTGAGAACCATTGTTGTATTTTGAGAATAAGGAGACGCAGAAATTTAAGTCCGACATTTATTAAACAGTATAAACTGTATGTACTTTTTACAGTCCCCATTGTATGCTGTATACTATTACTTCTATTCGTTTATAGAATGTAGATCGTATTGTGTTGCTTTTTACTTTAGTTGTTTGCCATAAAGGGAGACAAAATGTACTTTCATGTGGACTTGTGCTATCAAACAGATTTTCTATTTGTTTAATGCAGATGAGTACTCTTTTCATATAAGGTATTTTCGAACTCGTATAATGTCTATATTCTCACTAGTCCAGCGTTATCCGGTTAAAAATTAACATTCTAGCTCCAGGTGATCACATTATAATCAACTTCGCTGCTTCACCCTTACACAAGATGCAACACACTATGGCCGTTTTGCTTTCGTATGTTTTTGACCCAGGTAAGTTAAAAGGCATACGCTAACATGAAAAGTTTGACGAAACATTATAAAATTTGAACGGTGGATCAGTGTTCGAAATGATTAATTGAATAGATAAATTGCGTTCATCTTGACTGCACAGTACATACTATTATTCCGAAAAACCAACGTTACATGTATATGATTAAAATTCGATCGACAAGACAAGCCTTGCCGTGAATGCATTTTTTCATGAGATATATTTCAGTACACACTGACAAAAACATAAGATTATTTATACACATTACACGGATATTACTTAGTTATACATGTGCCCCATATGCGAATCCAATAGTTTAACTACATGTTCGTTTTTTGGCATTAATATCTACGATTTAACCCGAACTTACTTTAAATTGTGTGAAAGGGACTGGGGGAGTAAATAACATGTACTTAAATGTCCAAATTGTCCTTCGTTACATTGTACATATTACAAAATCATTGCTCACATTTATATTCCATTAATTATATTCATCTTTCTCAATTATAATGTGAAAAGAAGAAGAATAAACCAAAAAAAAACATTTGGTAGAAAAAAATGTCTTCTGTAAAAAAATCACCCTTGGATCTCAACTGGCAGAGTGATTGGCGATTTATGATATGATATATGCGATATTAGTCTTCTTGTTTTAGCAAATCATTTCCCATAGGGTATTGATATTTTGAATCATCTAGTGGTTATGTACAAAGTTTGTTCAAATTATGCCACTTAGATCAAAACTGGTCACGCCCTTTAGATCAACGCTCTTTAGATCACACATTTTATACAGAATTAGATAGGTAAATAACGAAACCCCAAAGCACACGACATAACTTATAGTTATTCAGAAACGCCGTTTAAATGCCGTTCTATTGAGCAAAACACATTACTTAGTTCAACAGATTTTCCGATCCAGATGTTCATTGGCATGAAAAGTAACATAAAAAATATACGTGTTAGATTAAGAAGGTTCCTTAAGTTTCTATCAAAACAAAAACTACCAATATAAACAAATACATTAATGTTAGAACACTCTCCCTTAAAAACAAATGTTGTATAATCAAGTAAATAAGCATTGAATACAATAAACCTCTATCAAACCATTTCTAAATTATATTGATGGCGATAATCGACAATAGCATGAGACAAATTTGCATTTATACATAAAACAAAAAATGGCACAACCATTATAAAGCAGGTGTCGATAACATTTTTGAATGATATGTTTATAAAAATCATACATCGTTTCTGATGTAACACAAGATTTCAGCGAGCAGCTCTTATGTGTTAGTCAATGATTTCAAATCAGAAGAGACGCTATATTGTCAGAGAACAAAAAACACTTTTGATATGTATTTGATGCTAAATTTTGTATCTCAAAGTTTCAAGTGAACTTCTTTAAGATGGTTGACTATTCATTGAATTTATTACTAAACTTATGGGTGATTTTGAATGAGAAGCGACGTTGATGTTGAAGTTACTTAGTTAATTTCAGACGATGACGTCGAACCTTGAAAGATAATGAAAATTGACCTGCATTAGTTGTAGACACTACAGCAAATAAATATACTGTGTACATGGGCATAGATGTCTGTAGATATTCCGTTCTTTAAACGAAAAGGTCGTTAAATCTGAAAGTTAATTGGCAAGCGTGTGATGTTCTTGCTGGCACTCTACTGTAATTTCAGTATCACCAAAAATCATGCGAACCTTACCTAACCGTTTGGTCCCACTTCCGGCAAGTGGTACTCCAATACAGCCAATTTTCTGGCATCCGACATCGGTTGTAAATTTGGGATTGTTGTCACTAGTAGCAAATATGTTCACACTCATAGATTTCTGATCATCGAATACTGGTGTATATGATGCTTCCTTCTGTACTTGGCCGACAACAAGCTTATCTCCGACTTCAACAAGTTTAGAGAAAATATTTTCACACCAATTGTAACCATCTTTGTATATTTTACGTTTAGACAAAGGATGCTCTCCGTCGATTAATATTATTGCTACATCTATACCTTAGTATACTTTAAAACGCGCTCGGTAATGGCCATGGGAGAATGACCATATATGACTGCACCCTTCAGAACTGCAAGCCCTGCATCGGGATGAACGATGATTTTCAGATGCGAATACCGCTGTTTGATGGATTCTTTGAGAAGCATGCACTCGGAGTATCCCCCAACCATCAAAATGGCCTTCACGCCTCTGCATTCTACCTTTCGTAGCAAATAAGAAACATGTTCGATGATTTGCTTCAAAGATGTGCTAAAGAACGAACGCATGATATCTGCATCCAATCGAATTTTATCCCCGGCAAGCGTAACCTATGATCAAAATCATACTATAATTTAAAAAAAAAAATCTTAGTTCTTGAATATTGGTGGGTAGAGATAAAAATAATACATAGGCATTTTTGACGTCGTTCAGCATATTTGTTTCAAGAAGACGTATTCTGTAACTTGCGTTATTTGATGTGGGTGTGGGCAAAATCTCACCGTACTTGTACGGACATCATACAAATATCTACAATCAAATAAGTTTAGAAATGGCGATATCGAAGTGAACTTCGTCACCTTAGGCTATTCAAGGATTTTTCATCCATTTCGCCTACCTTTGTTCCATAACCCAAACTTTGCAGTTTGTCTTTTTAATGCCATTCCGGTACATCTTTCACATGATTAGTCAGTGACATTGGCACTTTGATGGTTATTTTACCGGGCTTTGAAGTGTCAGTAGCTCTCTTCTTTATTTCAAAATCACGAAGAAGTTCAATATAGTCTTCCATATTCTCATCTTTAAATTTTTGCATCGTCTTTTCATCTAAACACGCATATGAAGTATTTAAGAACAAACACATGCAAACACATCATCATATAAAATGATAATACACTCAAAACTAGTATGGTATTGTGTACCTTTTTTTTTTCAAGAAATTCCATAAATGCTGCATCAACTTTCGTTCCACCCCAGTCACCTCCAGTCGCCTTGTGGACCTCTTTAAGGGTCCCTTCTGCACACACTTCATGGACCGTAATATCAATAGTTCCACCTGCAATATGTGAGGTATATGTTGATATGATCCGTTTTTAATGATTTCGGCTTCCTTTGTTTGTAGAAATCAATCATACTATAAAGCAAATTATTTCAACTGCATTTTTTACGATTACGTATTGTATGTTTAAAATGTTCATGTAAGATGAATTTTAGAAATATTCATTTTGAATTCTAATTTTCTAAAGATTATTATTTAAGCTAAAAACGCCGACCATTAAATCTTTCATGACAAATCCCAGGTGAACAATTATTGATTTTAAAGGATGCAAACAAAATCACAATACTTGAATGGGACATTCTAATTTTAGATTATAAGCGGGGCTTAAATAACGTTTAATACCTCTGGCTGCCGAGGAACTTGTGAGGCAGCCTTTTAGGTGCATTAGATTTAATGGACATTTTAACATGCTTGGGGAGGCAAATTTATTATGACGTTTTATAGTGCAGAACATCAAATTTAGGTGTCCTAACAACTTTTAAACATCAATTTCAGTTTTTGCAGAACCTTCAAATTGGTGCGATATTGTGATATTTTAAACATGTATAAGTTCTATTAAACAAATATTCGTGTAATGATACTGTTCTGAGCACGTAATGGGTTTGAAACGGGACGTGTGGGATCTTATAAATCATCAATAAATGTCCATGGTATAAAAATGAATATAGTGTAAAAGTGCTTATTAATTTGGTACCAAACAAAAATTATAACACGAGTTTTGGGGATTGCACCTCCTGCATCCAGAACTAAATATTTCTTTCCAGCCTTCAGTGTTGAAATACTGGAATCCCCATCCTTCTTGACAGGAAGATGTCTGCAGTACAGTGAGGCTGCTTCTGGCTCAAGTGCAAGGGTCAGCTTGTCTGATGATATCCCGGCCTAAATCGAATCGATCAATACAACTGAACATAATTATTGATATTATTTTGGTTGTTTCTTTAAATTAATAATCAAAGTAAAAATGATTTTCGAATGCCACAGAGGAAGTCGTTTATAAATAGTCATCAAACGAATAGAATGCATTGAATTCATAGTATTTATATGCTCGTGTGTTCTGTTAAGTAATGGGCATTAACAACTATTATTTTCTCATTATGTTTGCATAAAAGGAACTTATACATAAGTATGAACCATTATGTCAGTTGTTACACTTCAGGATATTTCAATGCATACCTGTTCAGCAGCCAATATCATAAACTGTTTTGCTGAATCATCCAGATTGCAGGCACGGTCAGAACCCAGTGAATATCGTCCTCTTTCAATCCTGATACTTGACTCTCAGATTTCTCGAACAGATTATCTTTCATGAATCTATTGTTATTAAAAATACATATAAAGTTCACAAGGTGGTGAAGCATACAAGATAATGCGAGATAACTGCAACACAATATTCAGCGACCCAAATAAAATATACTTTACTTACTTGATCGACAGGGACAACACTGTCAACGCTCGGAGCTCTCGGCCACATTCGTCTTCTAAGACTGTTTCTTTATGAATTGACTAGATATAAATAAAACGAACACGGCTTTATGATGGCTATATTGGTCTGTTAATTGCGTTTTCTATCATTTATATATGTTTGAAGTGAATATAAGACAAGATCAAACAATATATAAAATAGCGAAACCCGAATGTTTTCAATGACTTAATAAGACCAATAAATAAATACATTGTTCATAAAAAAAAACACTTCATTTAAAATACAACTGTATACAACTAATATTGCACCATGTTTATATGTTGCTTCTATAGCTTTACCTTCTTCCACAATGCCATTTTGAACCTTCGAAAGTAGTACCATTTTTTGTGTTCATTGTTTTCGCTCAATTCACTACAGCGACTTTCTGCATCGTATGCAAACACCTCAAGGGTCTTTCCGTCTGGTTTGATCAATATACACGTAGGACCTAGACAAATCATGATTTAATTTATTAGTTTATGTCCATATATAGAAGCCGAGTATTCATTTCATTTATTAATAAGGTTGATAGGTTTTTTTTACAAAGACTTTGTTTTGGTATTTATAAACACGGGAATAGTTCGGCACTTTATATAAAAGAAAAAATAATTTAGAAAGAACAAGATTTGTGCTCGCTTATGAATGTTGGGAGCCATCAAAATAGGTATCTAAACACGCCCAGAGATATCCCCGGCAGAGAAACTCTCGTCACGATCCAAAAATCCTTGTTGCAAATGACTATATGTCTGTGATAAGGAGGACAAAACATAAAACAGCACAACCCATAAACACAAAATTTAAACTAAGTCAACCCATTTTTTAAGACAATACACTATGTATGAGTAGGGAAACTGGACTGCTTCAAATAAACAAGTACCACTAGTGTAAACATATATAGCATAAACTTGTTATAGTATAATCTTACATTACGTCTTCAATAACAAATATTGTTTCAGTTAGTTCCGAATAATTATAAAGAACAGTTTATACATGATTGTATCATTTAATGAAGAAAGCTGGCCACCAGTCCATGTTTTAGCTGACACGTTGATCGGGTCCCGTTCGAAAACGTGTTTAAATGAAAACGCCCAGCCTGAGTAGGTCGTCCCAAAATCTATGGCAGCAACCACTAAAGCTTTTCCTTTTGAAGCCTATTTCGAACATAAAATAACTAAATACAGTTGGAGATAAAGAGCAATGCTTCGACATCCCGAAAACGCCAAATGTGGCACATTCACTTCCGGATTCTAGTGAACGACAGATTTAAGGAAAAACAAGTATAATTATAAAATATAAACTGTCTGTGGCGTCGTTATGTGCAGGCAGGGACAAATTATCTTTTAGGTTTATCCAGAACAACACACATAACATAACCATGGGGCAGAGCTGTTTCAATGCTTTACTGTTATCAAGGGACACATCGACTTGAATCGGAAGAAAGTATTATTATGTAGTCTAAAAATCCCCCGTTGCTTGTAACTTATTGTTCCATTGTCCACATGATTATGATCTCTTGTTTGTTTGTATTTTATAGAACGTCACATGCGTTATTCTTTTAAAAAATGCATGTATATATCACAGCAGCGCCGTACTCATATCTCGGACAAAGGTAATGTTAAACCTTTTATATATCCCGCCCTCCCCAACCGAAATTTCTAGATGCGCCTTTGTATGCATATCATAATACAAAATCGATATAAATATTTTCATACTTGTGCATTCATACGGGTAGGCTGTCGTCCAGATTCCAACAGACTGGATAAATGTTCTCTCAAATTTCTCTCGGGGAGTCGACGTGTTCCCGAGGCCCCCACATGGGAAAGTCTCTGTTCCAGTTCCAACAAATAGGAAGGGCGTTTTTCTGAACCACTCGAACGGTTCTAGTTGTACATATTTATGAAACAAATTCCAAACAAAATCAATAGCGTACCATGTTAAGAGTAAAGCACATCCTTAAGACTGGTGACGTGAAGATTTTTCTAGGCGGAAGTAAATTAAACCCATAATACTCCTAGTAAATTATTTATTTCACATAACATGCGTTTTTGTTATTTTATATCATATTTGATTTCTTAAATAAAACAGACAATGAATTGATATAAATAATTTTAATAAAACTCTAGCGCGAACTAGTTGTTTGAATATTTCAATCTCTAACAAATAGTTTTTGGAAACAAAGACTGATTAAAAATAGATACAATTTCAACAATGTTTACCAAAACGTTTACCTGGTTCCCCAAAATAATGCATTATTAAAAATTAGCTTTGACCTTAAATTTGGACCTAGGGACCTTTAAGTTAATTTTTCAAACCTTATATTGACCTTTAACCTAACATGATACTATCACAAACTCGTAACATAAAGCGGATCACTTCCTCAAAGTCATTTCAAAGTAAATAATTATTGGATAAAGTCATTCTTCGGACAAAGTGTCACTTACAAATTTCCTAAAAATGTCATTTGACCATGCTTGTGGCATTGGACTTTGACATCTAGACTAAGATCTTGCCAGCGACACTCCGTCTCATTATGATGATCACGTACGGCGGGTTAAATGAAAACCCATTTATTTGTTCTAGAACTTAAATTGTGACATCGACATTGAAACTTGTTCTTGTGCGAAACACTTTGGTCAATCATGCTGATTACTTCTGCATTTTATTTGAAAATCAATGTATGCTGGACAAAGTTATGCTCATGACCAAGTTTTAAGTGCAAGTTATCCATCCGCCTCACGCCAGCCCGCTTCGATGGTTCAATAAAACGGACATTTTTCACAAACGGGCGTATACAATCGCAACACATCATATTTTAAATATTATGAACATTTTCCTTTATAATT
Source organism: Dreissena polymorpha (assembly GCF_020536995.1). Classification (NCBI taxonomy): domain Eukaryota; kingdom Metazoa; phylum Mollusca; class Bivalvia; order Myida; family Dreissenidae; genus Dreissena; species Dreissena polymorpha. The sequence goes on along the minus strand of NC_068355.1, from coordinate 144,891,510 downwards.
TGAAATAATGTTCAATAGTTTAATAGTGGTTAATCATAAGATTTGGGTTTCCTTTACCAAAGCATATTGGATGCATGGAACTATATCAATTAAATAAACATCATGATAAACAGAAGAGGATTGATTTTGATGTTCCTATCATAAGTATTATATATGTTTAAACATAGGAAAGTAATAATTAAGTGTATGTGTAATTTACAAGTTGATTTACATGTACCACTAGAAACACTTTCAGTACTTGAAAAATGACACAATTATTTAAAATTGATATTCGGAATGCATTAACTTACAAAATGTATGCGTGGTATCATTTTTTTCTTATCAAGATTATTAACCAAGCGAAGCGGCAGACAAAACCTGAAGTATCAAATGATACGATATATGTTGTTTAAGTGCGAATTTAATATGCAATTCTTATGGAACTATTCGTATTTTACTTTTAATATTTAATTAAACGAATTATAAAAAAGCAAGTGTTTTTTCAGAAATAAATCATTCGTTCTTATGCTTGTCATTTTTAGTGAAAAATTTCATTAAAACCAAAACGAAACAAAACAATAAAACACCATACAATTTTGTGTATCAGTCACGAACCTCGTAGCATACGGGCTACTGAAAGCGGAATTAAAATTGTTCTTAGTACGAAATGTAAACTTTTTTCCTAAATTTGAAACCATTGTCGTCTTTCATGGTATGTGTGTTTGTCATTATTAAGGTCAGTTTCAGTTCCGATTATGATTTTTTCGGGAATAGTAACCTACATATCGAAAAAGACGGTAATTAGCTAATACAGTATTATATTTTCATAACTAATTTCCCTATATTTTGTTTTCATAAGTATTTATTTATAGGCTTTTATTAATTATTAATATGTATATAAACGCTCTAGAAAATAAATATATTTTTATTTTATAAAATTTTGCCCTCATGATAGTGGGAAAATTAGAGGTAAAACGTGCACCAACTACCGCTTTACGCCTACGCACTATCGATACATATTGTGAATGCGTGAACTAAAGTGACTACACAAAAGTTGCTGGTTAAAATTTACAAAATTCTGCTATAAGACGGATTTTTGTGTCAAGAAATTTATATGCACGGGAATATATGAGGATTAATGTGAGAATATTTCCAAGCGGGATATTAACAATACGCCCATTGGGTCATTGTCGACCTGAAATGGCCCACAAGTCAATCGGGGTGACTAGAAGCCGATTTGTGTCACCCTAGGGTGACTTCAAGCTGATTTATGTCACCACGACATGAATCGGCTTAAAGTCGCCCCAGGGTGACATGAATAGGCTTCTAGTCAACCCCGGGTGACTTCAAGCCATTTCAGGTCGACAATGGCCAAATGCGCTACACACATTGGGTCATTGTCGACCTGAAATGGCTTGAAGTCACCCGAGGGTGACTAGAAGCCGATTCATGTCACCCTGGGGTGACTAGAAGCCGATTCATGTCACCCTGGGGTGATATGAAGCCAATTCTAGTCACCCGGGGGTGACTAGCGTCGGCTTGAAGTCACCCCAGGATGACAAGAATCGGCTTCTAGTCACCCCCGGGTGACCTCAAGCCATTTCAGGTCGACAATGACCCATTGAGCTAACAATACTTGTGAGTAATTTAACTTTTTCAGTGATTTTCTCCTCATGTACAAATATTTATATTTAGTAAACAATATACGGCAACCAGTAACGTGACAAATCTTTTTTTATTAGACGATAGAAAATTACCGTATTATCGGATTATATTATTCGTACTATGGCGAACAATAGTGACGGTTGCAAAAAGGGTTTACCGTTAGATTCCCTAACCCACATATTGTCCGATGACGCCTCCACACCACCACACGGAGGAGATTACGATGATGATGCTATACAACAGCCGGAAGCCGGTATCAGCCGCACGAAACCAGAAACATTTCAACCGGAAGAGAGGCAAAAGGAACCAAAAACATATCCGAACTTGGCATTTCTGATATACATAATTCGGCAGAGGACGAGTCGATGTCCCAGTCTATAATATCTGGTACTCCAGTATCATGCGTGCAAAAGAAAGGACGTACCGGACGTGCAACTAGAAGTAAACAATACTCAAAGGCTAGTCATATTACTGCGTCACAAACCAGCAAACCGAAACCCCAAAAAGACGACGTTCCGAACCAGAGCCGCAGTCACCGGAACCGCCCGGCATTTCCATCCGAAACATAACTGAGAACGAGTCGTCGGTGATGGCTATTAACAATCTGTCCGAGCAGATGAGAATCAGCATTGACGTTCTATCATTTCATATTGGTTAGCTTGAGACAAACTTCGAGAAAACTATAAAACACGTGTACATAATGCAATATCGCCAGCATTAAATAAACTAAAAAGGGAGTTCAGCGACAAAATTACTCAAGTGAGAAATGAAATGAAAGTGTTAGCTGAGTCTTACTCACCAGCACACAACTCTGATGACAGAAAAACCTGTAAGCTCGTCATTTAAACCTGCATGCCCGAGGGGATGAGGATATCAAAGTAACAGTTAGGACACTGATTAAAGACGGACTTAAACTAGATATTTACGTAAAAAGCGCGGAGAGAAAACACACAGCCTGTTCAATGTTTGTTTTGACACCGGCAGTGTACCTTCAACATGGCATTACGGACTTATTACCCCAATTCTTAAATGTAGTAATTCCGACAAAAGATATCAATGTAATTACAGAGGAATAACGGTAACATCAGCTATGTGCTTAACAATAGTCTTTCAAAATGGGTAGAAACTAACAATATTCTATCCGACACTCAAAACTGATTTTGCCCACAAAGAAGTTTCTAAAGCTTATGACCGAATCAATCGACATAAAGTATGGTCCAAGCTAGAAACTGTTTACGGTTTAACCGGTACATTCTTGAATGCTCTGAAATCCCTTTACGCATCCGTTAAATGTGCTGTACGCGTAAATGATTACACTTCGGAATGGTTTGACGTAAAATCTAGATTAAAACGAGGCTGTTTGGTTTCAACGACTTTGTTTATCCTCTTTCTCAACGTCATAAGCGAGCTTTTCGAGCAATCAAACATGGGAGTGCAAATTAACGGCAAAATCATTGATCACCTTTTTTACGCCGACTATTTAGTTTTAATCAAAGAGAATGAGGAAGATCTCCAACACCTAGTTACTTTATTATCACTGTGGTTCGATATAAATAACATGAAAAATTAATACTGATAAATCGTAGATTATGCATTTTCGACCCCCTTCCAAAGAAAAAACGAACTTTAATTTCAGGTGCAATGATGACGTTATAGAATGCGCGGAAAGCTACCGTTATCTTGGCTTACTGTTAACTGACACTATGGAATATATCGTGACGGCAAAACATGTAGCGCAGTAAGCTACACAGGCCCTTGGTCTTATCGTCGCAAACTTTAAAGCATTGGGAGGGATGCCATACGATGTGTTCTCAAAACTCTGAGAGGCAAGTGTCTGGCCCACCATTAGCTACGGAGCCGCAATATGGGGCACCAGAGAGTTTTCGTGCATTAATGCAGTCCAACATAGATCTGCCCGCTTCTTCCTGTGGGTCGGGAAGTACACACCAAATGCCGCTGTGAACGGGGACATTGGATGGCGCCACCAATAGTAAAACAGTGGAAAGCCGTTTTCACTAATTGGGTTAGACTCTCAAATATGGAAACCAATAGACTTAACAATTTTGTGTAAAGAGTCATTCCTTCGCACAATACATGCTGGCCACAGTTTCTAAAAACAAAACGTTAAATATTTTACTGAACATGATTTAAACATAAAAACCTATGTCAGTAAATCCCAATTAACACGAATAATTGATTTGTTCCAATCAAATATGTCAAATGAGTTAAATCAGACATGGTTAAATCGAATTAATTCAGTTACTGGTAACGGTTACAGTACAGGAGGAAATAAATTACGCCTTTATAAGACTTTAAAAAGTAAATTTAAAGCTGAACCTTACGTTAAAAATTAAACTATGACAAGAAATAAAAGAAGTGATTTTTCCAAGTTCAGGTGCGGTTCCGCACCCTTAAAAATTGAAACTGGCCGTTACCAAGGTATTTTCTTAGAACAACGAACTTGTTTTCACTGTAAAACTATGGTGGAAGACGAAGCCCATGTTTTACTCCAGTGTCCATTGACAATACATTGAGAAATGAAATTGTATTAAAAACGACATCCATCAATACTAATTTCAATTAATTTTTACTTTTTAAGCGCCTTTAAAGATTTCATTCCTACTCTCCGATGAAAATATGGTAAAATATAGATGTCAAAACCTGTCATGAAATACTAAGATTAAGACGTAGCTACATTTATAAATAATGAATATTGAATTTTATTATTATGTTCTTGTGAATTTTATATCTTTATATCTATAGATATATGTGTGTATATGTTGTACAAACAAACGTAGATAAATATTTTATTTATTATTTTACCTATCCTTTTATTGTTTAGTTATATCGTTTTATATGATGTAGGTTCATACATTTTATAGTCTCCCATAACTCTATTAGAGTGGTTTTATATATGAACTTTTTTAAAGCGAGATTATACGATTTTGTCAAATATTTATGAATTTATATAAAACGCGTAAACAACTTTTTATACATATATTTCAATATATATTAAAATAAAAGTTAAGAAGAACATGTGTCGAAAAATGCGAAATAAGCCAGATATTTAATTCTGAAATCGAAAATGTCTGAACAGTCGAATTCGCCAGCATGTATATTATGCATGTACGATGTCAATCTAAATTTAGTTTTACGGATCATTTTAATTTCGTGCAACGATATCTATTCATACGACACACGAACACTAACTCCGATCCTAATAAAAAGACGAATGCTTCGGTTATTGTAGGAAAATATGTACGAAATATCTTCGTCACAATCGGCTCGGGGCGCTAATTTGTCTTTGCTGCATTTTATGAAATTCGTCTTCAATGTTTAATTTTTCCTTGCCTATTTTGTGTTTTTGTAACATATTTTATCAATATATAACAATTATACACATATAAAAATAGTACATGTTTTATATACCATGAATGTATAAAAGTGAGACTCAAATAAACTTTCTGTCTGCCATAAGGGGAGGTAGTTTAGTATAATTCTCAAGTAAGCAATTTGTGATAGCACGAGTTTCAATCTAACTTTAGGCATAGACAGCAAAAATATGTTTAGCATTTCGTTTTGCTTAACGGCTTGTTCAATTAAACCATAAATATCTCTCTTGAATGGGAATATGCCATGCTTTAATAAATGACATTGTTTAAAGTTGAAAGACCGTTGATATGCGCCTGAGTGAGATCATTTAGATTTATTGTTAAAGATCGGCCAAACGACTCGATTTCTTGACTTAATGGCGATCGTATTGCATCAATTTTTTGCTCCACGTTCCGCAGGTTTGATGTAGTTTTGATACAAAATATTAATTTGTAAATTATGAACTAGTCAATGCGACATAATTTTCAGACATGTACTGGTCTGGTGCGTTGGGAGTTTAAACAATTGATCAAAATGACAAAACGTCGCCGTTTGGCTTTTTCACGACGATCGGATGAAACTTATAACGAGTCTAACATGGTGTAGTTAATCTCTGTCTGATATATTACGCTGCGATTGTGAATAATTTAGCTTTACGTGTGTGTGGGTGGAGGGGCAATTTTACTTCTATTTGTTTGGTATTTTTATAATAAAAGATAAGCGAATATCATGCTACAATAAATTCTTATTTACAACAGTTTATTATGATTACTTATTAAATCAGTGTACGGTGTGCTAAAACACAATATGAAATGTAATTATTTCAGTGGTACCAAGCGATATCTTTGTTAAGAAAGAATTATACCAAAAGCACTTGGGAAATAAAACATCTTCACGTTATAATTTATGAAAACGCTTTCAAATGAAAATGTTAACTGTGTTACTAAAGGACGGCGTTAATTAACAGATTTTTAGTATACGAAAGTTCACTGTTTATTGCGTGCAGTGAATGTATGTCATACATACTATCCACTATACCATTTCATACCGAGATTAGCAAAAGAGCTACAAATCTCTTCGGAAGCTTTCAATTTAAGATATGTCTATAAGATTCTAGGAATCCTTTCAAAAAATTACTTATTGCTAACATTAGATTTTATGCAAACAAAAATCACATGACATAGCTGCTGTGAAGTGTTGTCTCCAATGTTTTTATTTCTTTTAAAACGCAAACTTTCTGCAAAATAAAAAGCTGCGTAGGCTTTGGATCAGTTAATGATGCAAATTTCACAGATTTCAAACATTAAAGTATTTTTTCACCTCTAATGTAAGCAATTAAATAGCGGCATACATTCATTTATTGTTTACATTATTTACAAAAAATATAGGCCTCATCGAAAAGTACAAATCGTTTTTATCAAAAGAAAGATAAAACGCAGGGCGGCTTGTCAGCTTCTGCAAGTGCACAAATCATATCGCAGACGTCGAGTGATCTAATACAATACAATGGTATACGTTTTGAAATGTGCGTTTAGTAATACTGACATATCTTGTTCTGACAAACTCTCGTTACTAGATCAACCACGTTTAAAAAACGTGAATAACTAACAATGACCTTCATTTTCAAATCTAGACTATTTGCACTATGTATTTACATGGACGTGTCGATTTGTAAATATGTCATAGAACTCCGATCGTTTGAACCAAAAAAAAACACAACCACGTTGGATGAGCTCAAATCGGTTGCTTGTATGCTGTTTATACATGTATATGATCGAACAACATATATTTTACAGTTTTAACATTTACTGATATTTAGGCCACTCCAAATTGATCTGTTGGTCGTCGGATTTGACGCACCTTTTTTTCAAAATGGAAACAAAGTAGTTTTATTTACCGCTCGCACTCATTTTTGTGTCCTTATGTAACCATAGCACATGTATTTATTAATTTGTGAAAAAACGCGATCTAGCAGAAAAGATTTTGACGCTGAATACGAATGCCAAATATAGTGTTTCGTAACCTTTTTAATCGATAACTGCAGACGCTAACCAGAAAAAAATGGCTTCCTGCGCGAGCAGTACATGTTTCGCTGTCGTGACCGTTTTAACAAATTACGGTGAGAATTTGCTGCAGCCAACCATAAAAAATATAAACACATCTTCTACGTTCTGTGACTAATTTGAATGTGTTTGTTTACGTTCGAAGATGCAACTATCAGCAGATACCGTTGAAGCATGTTCAATTTCAAACAACATCGGGAAACATGACGTAAGATTTTTTTTAATACTTTTTCTTCATTAAATGGGCATATGGACGGTATTTCCCTATATGTTGGTTCTTAAAGTTTCACGCAATGTTTTATCATTTTAAAAATACATGGTTGACGGAACATGTTTAACAGTTGGGTCGGTGTATTTCAGAAACATCAAATAACTATTTGTAATGTATAAATTTATTTCAGAAAATACAATACCATGCTAGCCATCGATATGCCCATTTTAAAATAAAGACGCGACAATGGATTATATGCATGGTCTTTGTCCGACTGTCTGTCATTATCATTTTGATGATTGTCCCTCTTCAAGTGCTATTGCAACATGGTATACCTTTTCACAGCTTTCGTTGTTTAAAACTTCAAACAAATATAAGCAGCAGTAGGTAGACATGTCTCCCTCACTTCAATGATATGGTTACAAGTATATTTCGTGGTTAAAGGTCAAAGGCAACTTACTCCTATAAATATGAGGTCGATATATATTCTTTGTACAAGAATTGATTTGAATGTAAAATTTAGCTGTTTAAACCTGTATCTCTTGATAATACACTATTTTTCTATCGAAATGTGATTTTTTTATGCTTCGCTCTTTGCTCGCTCGATAATTTTCCTGTTTTAAAAAAATATTAATTTTTTTTTTGCTCGCCTCTTCAACTTTTTATATAAAAAAATCCGTAGACCAGCACATCAATTTGGAGTGGCCTTAGTTAAATTAAGCTGGAAGATCTCTATTACTTATGTTTTCTTGCATATTGACTGCGTGTAACGAATAAGAGATACCCTATTTTTTATTCCGACGTTATTCGTACTAATATATTCCTATTATCAATACGGAATATTTGTAATGAAGTTTCGTTTAATACAGAACAATGTTTTACGATCAGGTGTCACAAATGGCCTACGAAGTGTACAAACATGTAATATGTTAGTTTTACTTTTCGTTTTGATTTCATATTAAGGGTTGTTTTGTTAGAGTAAAATAAATTCATTTTAGCAATAAAACTATAAATGTTAAAACTATACAACTTTCAAATAGACAAAACAACAGAAGCATACCAAGATCAAAACAATATCCTTTTTATGTCCCCCAGTCTATACTGGGGGACATATTGTTTTTGCCCTGTCTGTTGGTTTGTTGGTTTGGTGCTTTGTTGGTTTGTTTGCGTCAAACTTTTACATTGGCCATAACTTTTGCAATATTGAAGATAGCAACTTGATATTTGTCATGCATGTTTAATCATGGAGCTGAACATTTTGAGTGGTGAAAGGTCAAGGTCAAGATCATCCTTCGAGGTCAAAGGTCAAAGGTCGAGGTCAAAGTTTGCAGTATTGAATATAGCAACTTGATATTTGGCATGAATGTGTATCTCATGAAGCTGCACATTTTGAGTGATGAAAGGTCAAGGTCAAGGTCTTCCTTCAAGGTTAATGGTCAAGGTCAAAGGTCAAATAAATGGGAGGGACATAGTGTTTCACGAACACATCTTGTTTGTAAATATTTTGTCCGTCGATAAGTCCCTGTTTGCGAGTATGCAAATTATTTTTGTACAGTCAACCTGCGTGTTCGGTGCTATGAAACCCCCATTAGTCTGTGCACAAACATGCATTCTGAACATAGACGAATGTTTTTTATGTAAAAAATAAATTGATACATGGTTTTTTTTTTAATATTTATAAAAAACTTTCGTTCGTTATGAAAAAACAGCTTATTCATTTTAACATGGACAGACAGTATAAAATATTTATTTGCAATCATCGTTCATATTCCTATGTGGGATTAAGATGGTAAAAATAACACGATGTCATTTTTAATCGTTTATAATAAATTTGATAATTCTAAAGTATACTTGCAAACAGTATTTTAGAACTTATCACTAATTTTATCATAAAAAGCAGTTTCGGTTATGTAAATTGCGGTCAGTTTCGGTATTCAATAGTCTGAAACTCAATTGAATCGAATAATGACATTAATGACATTAATTAAATCAATGATAACTGATCATGAATGATGAAATATATTTCAAAGGTACGCAAACATTTCAACAAGGTAACACAAAATTATCACCTACCATTCTGAAAACAAGCCACGGCCTGAATGACGCACTAAAAAGTGGTATATGCGGAAAGGTACCGTTACTAATTCCTTGAAACGAGTTACCCGAAATTAAGCGTACTGGTACAACTCGTCGTTCTCATTTGCAATGAACAAGCGAGGAACTAATGTATGCAATATAATACCTTTACCATGAAACGAAATATTTGTTTGCAACTTCATTGTTTTCATTTTAACAATGGAATTAGCCGTATATGGTACACAAAGACTAAACAGAGGCTAAATACCAAAATAGTATGAAAAGTTAATGACGGTCACAAGTGACTGCAGCTCAAACGCGTCGAAAATATTTTAGGATTGTGTCGGCGGGTCGACATATTTGTAGAATTTCGGGTCGTTTCGGATCAGGATTTAAATAAGTTAACACAAATCATCAATGTTATTTAATATCGCGTATCCATTAACGAATTATTATGTCAGACCAACAGACAGTTAATCTAATACAAGATTAAGTATACATGTTATTGATCAAATATTGAAAAAAAATAATGACGCATGCATCTGTTTATTAAGTATACACCACATTAAGTTAAAAATAAATGCCAGTATAGCACTGAGGTCATTCCTTTAACATTATGTACTGCAATATCGATACAAATACACAGAAAAAATACATATTTTCAAACAAAAATAATGTCTCTCATTTTTATGCGTAGACTAGAACATAACTTGTTCATGAAAGGTTTAAATTTCGTTTCATGTTGAAAGTAGATATACATTTTAAATACAAGTTCCGTTGAAGAAATTCGCGATGTATTAATTTTTTCCAAAACAGTTTTACCATACATCAACTTACCTGCGTTTTGGTTCTTGTATTCCTTTATTAAGGAAAGAAAACAACGCGTTAAATGATTAAGAGGAATAGTTTTATCAAATTATTTAATATATCTACATATAAATCCTGAATCGTAACTTTCATGAATTAACGACCCGACCCGGTATCGTTGGAAAAAGATTTGTTCCGAATTCGCATGTAATTTTTGGAATCAGATTCGTTTTCGTATACCCGTTTGAGTCCTACAAGCGATTTACAATTACAAGCTTTGTGCGGGTGTATGGCAATAATGCATCTTATTAATAATCGTCGTCATTGTTTGTGATTTTGAAATAATTTTGCATAATAGGACCATACAATTAACTCATCATGTTCAATGCAACAGCATTCTCGCCTAAAAGTCTAAGCCACATAAGAAACCTGATTAACATGCATGTTTATGTTGTAAAAGTGAAAGGGATGCTTATATGTGGCACGCAATTGTAATGGTCATGATGGGATGGGATTTCAATAGTTAGTGGCACACATCAAATACTAGAAAATGTGACTCGTGCAACATCAATGTTTTCGCTTTAAGTTTAAAGGCACAGTGGAAATATTATACACATAGATGTTCGCATATGAAGCATTTAACGAACATAAAAGAAATTTAGATTCGATGATAGTGAAGATTTCAATTTAACACATGTGTTTCTTTTTACAAAACTGTTGAGCAACGTTTTTACTTTGGGGCTCAGAAGATGTTGCAACTTAGAGTAACAAAATGCACTATGTTTAAGCAAATACATGTAATACCCAGTCCAAGCCATAAACGCTACCAGACACGTTCTAACGGATCTACATAAAATGAATAATATTAAATTACTTGAGCATTTATTCAGTATAATAAAAAAGTCTATGCCTAAACATAAATTATTATATCATATGTTCACGTTGATTAAGTGTACACAGAGAATATTGCACACTATTGAGTAAATGCCAATTAAAACACATTTTGCATGTATAAGAACCCTTTGCCGTATTTCTCTATCAAAATTAACGTTCAGTTAAAAATACGTGTATGTAAAGTCTTTCTCCAAAATCCTCATTCCATATTTAATGCAATGAACAACCATTGTATTAAATTTGTTGTTTCTTACAACAGTTACTGATTGAAACGCTATTTTGGAATGCGTGAATCATATTGCATACATGTAATGTGATTTAAGTATGAAGGTTTATGGGTTTTATTACCAAAATCTACCGCTTTTTAAACACACTCTTCATTGCGCTAATGACATATCTAACAATTAAGTGCACATTGTAATACTTTATCCTACCATTGACTGATTTAGTTTAACCTATTAATTTTAGCTCGAGTCTGTTGGAAGGCTTATTGAAACGCTTTCGAGTTCTACATAGTGTCTTTGTGGGAGATCTTAAGAACGTTCTCACATTAGGATTAAAACCAGTGACTTCCCGGTCGTTATACGGTCACCATATCGACTAAGCAACGGCGACCATAATGATTTGTTATGCTCACAGTAGCGATACTTCGTTGAGGAGAGCTCTGCTAATCGGTTGATTGGTTATGTCAAACATACAAAAGATGGTTGCATGTTTAGAGTCATTTGATGCACACATTGACTCCGACATTTGTTTAACAGTATAAACTGAACGTACTTTTTCGGATAAGCTGATTTGCTGTTTACTATGAATTCGAATCGTTCATAAAATGTTAATCCTTTTTTTTGCCTTTTTCAGTTTTTTTGCATTAAACGAAGACACATAATTATTTAACGATGATTTGTGGTATTAAACACATTTTCTTTGCATATAATGTATTTGCAAAGGCGTGCTATGTTCGCACTATATGCTCATTGATTCGTAGTTATTCGGTTCAAAATGAACTTTTCAAGTCAATGTGGGCTGAAAATGGTCTACTTAATGCAGCACTGACCTGTCATGGCTGCTACTGACCTAAACACATGTCACAACGACTCTGGCCGTTATGCGTTTGAATGTTCTTGACCACGAAAAATTACTCGACATTCACAAACATGCAAAAGTTGACAAATACTATAAAATATAAAAGGCGAATCTGTGTTCGGAAATGATAAATTAAAGATATTTATTGTAGACGTCGTAACTACACAGTGTATACTACACCAACGCTACATGATTAAAAAGAATCGACCAGGAAAGCTTGTCCGTGCATAAATTTCTTGTACACATATGATACATGTACGCATACACAATAGTAACATGCTATTCTTTATATAAATTACACACATTCTACATAATTATACAAGTGTTCAATAAGCGCACACAATTGTTAACATGTATGTTCGTTTTTGGCATTAGCATGTAAGATTCAACCTGACATTAAATTCAAATTGTCCAAAATAGGAAAGTAAATATCATTCACTGAATGTTGAAAGACTCCAATACGTCATTTTAGTACTTTTAATTAAATGGTAACAGTTCTTATAAATACAAAATGAGCACGGCGTTTAGACATTACAAAAGACATGTTTCGTCGGTTTAAAGTTTTTTTTATACAAAATCAACATCTGTGGATAGTGAGTTAAAGTAATGATATTAGTTCATGCACTAATATTCGGACGGTAAATTGTTAATATTACAAAATCTCGAATAAAATTATATATTTCTTAATAAATTTTGGTTTCGTTTTCATATTGTGTTTAGTAGATTAATAAAACAAAACGTACATTTGCTAGAAAAAGGTGTTTCACTACTCATACAAAATAATCACACTTAGGTCTATACTAGCCTTACCATTGATATTATATGATTTATATAGAGTAATTCTATCAAATTCAACACCGCAAAGCTGATTCACTATAGTCACAAGTCCCAGAGCTGATGTGTCTCGATATTATACATTATGTATTACTCTTGTAGTAAGTTTGATCAAGTCATTTTTCATGCGGTTCAAAATTGGCCCAACGCTGCGTCACTCGTAACTTGTTACTCTTATATGTATATAGTGAAATTGTAACACAATTCTTTACTCTAAAGATTAAAGCTAGTTACCAGATATTTGGTATTTTGAATCATGCAGAAGTCTTGCACAGAGTTGTTTCAAAATATGCCACTGTGATCAAAACTAATTTTGCACTTTTGATCACAAGTTTAAATTATACATACTTCAATAGATATATAACGAACATCCTTGTCCTCTGCAACTGAAAGTCATACACCATTCCGCACGGATATTTAGAACCGCCATTTGACTAACGTGTTTTTGAGTAAAATACATTACTTACTTAACACACTTTCCCATTCAGATTATATACATTCGAATATAAAATAAAACGTATACGAGTTAGATGTAAATGGTTCCTTAAGACTATTTCAAAACAAAACATCCCAATACAAACAAATACAATAATTTCCACAGAATGTGGTATACTCAAGTACAAGTGCATTCAATACAATAAAATTCTATCAATGCTTGTCAAAGTAAAAGGATGCCTGTAAACGACAACAGTATGAATCTACATTGTAAACACACACACATAGTTGACATAACCATTATAATGCAGGTGTCGAGAAAAAAATTGTATAACAAAGGCTAATGAATCGTGCCTAAATATTGTCAATGAAACACAATATGTCAGAGGAATGCGCTCTTATATTTCTTATTGAATCCGTTGAAATAAAAAGAGACGGAATACTGTCTGAATACATAATAAAGACTTATGGTATGTTTTTGATAATCAAGTTTGTGACAACGGCGTTTTTGAAGTTTCAAGTGAAAACGTTTCGGAATGCTGAGCATTCACGGAAGACATTCCTAAAGATGATACTGTTGGGGTTAATATTGCATGAGAGTTAACACAATGTCCAATAAAGATGATGTGCATTTGCATATAAATGAAAAGTATACTAGTTAGATTAAATAGGTTCCTTAAGATTCTTTCAAAACAAAACCCCACAATACAAACAAGTAAAATATTTTTCACACGCATTTTGTTTGCAAAATGTGATATAATCAAGTAAAAGTACAATGATTACAATAAAAATCTATCAATCCGTGTCAAAGTAAAAGGATGACGGTAAACGACAACAGCATGAACAACAATGTAAACACACAAACATAATTGACACAACCATTGTAAAGCAGGTGTCGACAATATTTTTAAAATAATTAGTTTTACAAAGACAAGTGAATCTTGCCTAAACATTTACAATAAAGCAAAAGGTGTCAGAGGGCATCGTTCTTAAATTTGCGTGAATACGTTAAAATGAAAAAGACATACTAATGTCACACTTAGTCTACAGACAATAGACGTATGGCATGTATTTGATTCTCATCCTTATAACACCGTCGTACTTTCAAGTGAACACGGTTTAAACTGTTTAACATTCACGGAAGCCATCCCTAAAGTTGTTATGTTTACGGTAATATTGCATGATAACGTTTAACAAATCCTGGGTTTGACGAGGACGTTGAACCTGGAAAGATTAGGGAAACTGACCGCTATTCCTCGTACCCACAATAGCGAAACAAAATAACACTTTACACTCGGATATGTATGTCCTTAGACATTTGCTCTTTCAACACGAGACATAATTCAAATCAGGAAGTTAATTGGCAACCGTGTGATTTTTCCCGTAGCTGTTTCCTGGCACTCTACTGTAATTTCAGTACCACCAAAAATGATCCGAACCTTAACTGACCGTTCTTTCCCACTGCCGGCAAGTGGTACGCTTATAGCGCCAATTTTCTGGCATCCGACATCGGTTGTAAATTTGGGATTTTTGTCACTAGTGGCAAATATTGTAACACCCAAAGCTTTCTGATCATCAAATACTGGTGTGTATGATTCCTCATTCTGTGCTTGGCCGACAACAAGCTTATCTCCAACTTCAACAAGTTTGGAAAATATATCTGAACACCGTATGGAACCATCTTTGAGAATCTGAAATTTAGACCATGGATGCTCCCCGGCGATGAAGGTGCTTGATATATCTGTACCGTATGTGTACTTTGAAACGCGCTCGGTAATGGTCATGGGAGAATGGCCATATATGACTGCACCCTTCAAAACTGCAAGCCCTGCATCGGGTGGAACGATGATTTTCAATTGCGAAAACCGCTGTTTGATGGCTTCTTTGAGAAGCATGCACTCGGAGTATCCCCCAACCATCAATATGGCCTCCACGCCACTGCATTCTACCTTTCGTAGCAAATCAGAGACATGTTCGACGATTTGCGTCAAAGATGTGCTAAAGAACGAACGCATTATATCTGGATCCAAGCGAATTTTATCCCCAGCCAGCGTAACCTATGATCAAAACCATACCATAATTTACCAACACTACTTACTTCTTGAAAATAAATGGATAAATAAATTAATATATAAATACATGGTCTTTTGTTAATGTCTTCTTTTTCCGAAATAAGTATCCACTTAAAAGTTTGCATTATTTGATATAGGTGTAGGCAATATCTCACCGTTCTTGAACGGACATCATAAACATAACTACTAGAAACGATTTTTCATTCATGTAACCTACCTTATTTCCGTAACCCAATGATTGCAATTTGTCTTTCAATGTCTTTCCTGTTACATCTTTCACATGATCAATCAGTGAAATGGGAACTTTAATGGTTATTTTACCAGGCTTTGAAGTGTCTATAGCTCTCTTCTTTATCTCAAAATCACGAAGAAGTTCAATGTAGTCTTCCATATTTACATCTTTGAATTTCTGCATTGCCTTTTTATCTATATACACATAAAGTAACATAAATAAAAGAAAAAACATGCAACGCATCATCATAGACAAATTATTACACAGTCAAGAAAAAAACTCAAAACTAATATGGTATTTTGTACCTGTGATCTTTCCAAGAAATTCTATAAATGCTGCATCAACTTTCGTTCCTCCCCAGTCACCTCCGCTTGCCTTGTGGAGCTCTTTTAGGTTATCTCCTGTGCATACTTCGTGGACCGTAATATCAATTGTTCCACCTTGAATAAGTAAGTTGTATAGTGGTAGGATTGGTTTTCAAACGATTGAGAAATGCTATTGTTAAAACAAAGGTACTTGAAGCCAAAATATTTTAAGTCGATATATTTTGATTTACTATTGTCTCTCTAAACATTTCATTTAATATAAATTGTAATGTTAATTAAGACTGTGCTATGAATTTGCCAAGAATGTTCCTAATATTTAAAAAAAAAAGACCGATCATTGACACATACACATCAGTTACCCATGTGCAACATCATTGATTTTGAAGGAGTCAATGTCGACCACAAAACTTGAATCTGACTTTTCTAAGTTTACATAAAAAGCGGGGCTAAATTGCTGTGTTATTCCTCTGGCTGCCGAGTGAATTGTGTGATGAACTTTTAGGTATATAAGAGTGATTTGACGTATTTTACAATACTATGATTCGGAAGGCGAATCCATAATTGCGTTTTCTACGGCGGAACATCAAACATAGGTGTAGATGTTGTGATTGCAACTGTTTAAATATCCTTTTCAATTTTTGCAAAACGTTTAATTGTGTACGCTTGTATGGCATTTATTAGTTCTATTAAACATATATTAAACATGTATTTGTGTAATAGTACTGTTCAGAGCATATGATGTATTGTTCAAAACTGGACAGGTGGGCTTAAATAAATAATACATAAATATCAACGACATACAAAAAAGAATACGATGTGAACGCGCTAATGATTATTATTTTTATTATTTATTAATTATAATATTAATATTATTATAATGGGAAATTTGGGGGACTGTACCTCCTGCATCTAGAACTAAATATTTCTTTCCAGCCTTCAGTGTTGAAAGACTTGATTCTCCATCCTTCTGGACAGGAAGGTATCTGCAGTACAGTGAGGCTGCTTCTGGTTCAAGTGCAAGGGTAAGCTTGTCCGATGAAATCCCGGCCTAAATCGATAAAGAAAACTTGACATGAAACAATTATCAATATTATTTTGGTAATGTACGAAAAGTAAATGAATTTCTTATTTCACATAGGAATGTATATATGACTAGTCATGAAACGAATGGAATGCATTAATGGGCTCATAAAACAATTAGTGTATCATCATTTATGCATTAATGAAACGTATACACCCTGAACATATATTTTACTTATTACACTACCAGCTATGTAAATGCATACCTGCTCCGCAGCCAATCTCATAAACTGTTTTGCTGAATCATTCCAAATAGCAGGCACGGTCAGGACCCAGTGAATGTCGTCTGCTTTCAATCCTGCCACTTGACTTTCCGATATCTTGCACAGATCATCCTTCATGAATCTATTGTTAATAAATGTACACAATGTAATTCCTAGGATTGTTTTCTATACTGGATAGTACGCGTTAACCTCCACACTACATCCAGAGACTTGAAACATTCTTGACGTACCTGATTGACAGGGAAAACACTGTCAATGCTAGGAGCTCTCGGCCACATTCGTCTTCTAAGACTGTGTCTTTATGAATGGACTAGAAAAACAAAGAACGCAAATGACTTTATCACTGTCGCATTTTTGTTTACTAATATATTCTGAAGGTTTATATTAGACAAGATCTTTTATTTGTACTTAACATTGAATAGTAAAACCAACTGTTTTTTTTTCGGAATAGCAATAAGACCAATTCATCAATTTACTTGAGGGGACATGCACTAAAATTAAACTGTACACACTATAATTCCATCACGTGAACATGGTATTTGTAAAGTTTTACCTTCTTCCACAATTCCATTTTGAACCTTCGAAAGTAGTACCATTGTTTGTGTTCATTGTTTTCGCTCAGTTCACTGTAGCGAGTTTCTGCATCATATGCAAATGCCTCAAGTGTCTTTCCGTCTGGCTTTATCAATATACACGTTGGACCTGGACCAAACAGGATTCCGTTCAATAGTTAATATTTTTATAAATTGAAGTCGAGAATCAACCTCATGTTTTTATTTGATTAGAATTGTATTTTACATGCATTTACATTTAAATTAATAAACAAAACGTTTGGTATAAACACACAGATTAATATTAAGGTAATCGATATTAAAGTGTGATATTGGAGTATAAACTAGATTTGTGCTCACAATATAAAACATGACAAAACATACCAGAGCACAGCATTAAAAAAAAAACAAATAAAACTTGAGTCAAACCAATTTTACACACAATTTTACACACATAAGGCATACGTTATGATAATGTGCGTAATGATAAATTAAAACGGAATACACAGAAATAAAACACTGACCATACAAAATATAACAATTAATAGTATAATATCATATTTACATCTACAATAACACATACTTAATAGTAGGTTTTTGTTACGAATTATTATAATGTGAAGCTTATTTATGTTTGAACCTTTTAAGGAAGTAAGCTGGCCACCGGTCCATGTTTTTGCTGACACTTTTGTCGGATCCCGATCGTAATCGTGTTTAAATGAAAATGCCCAGCCCGAGTAGGTCGTCCCAAAATCGATTGCGGCAACCACTAAAGCTTGTCCTTTTGCAGCCTATTAACAGCATAGCATTCATTTAAACGCATTTTGATAAATTCGCGCCCGGAGTCAAGTGAACGACTTAAGGCCCGTTCCAAATAAAATTATTAGAATATATATGAATCGTATGTGACGTCGGAAAGTGAATTAAGGGCAAACTCATCTTTAACGTTTATAACGAATCCACATAGGAGTCAAATGGGACTCTCGCTTTTCAATGGTTTACTGTTATTGCTTGTCGAATGCAATTTGGACTTTAATTTAGAAGCAATATTTAATATGCATGCTAGAAAATACCCCTGTTGAATTATCTAATTGATCCAATTATGAGTTAGTGGTTAGTTTGCGTTTTATAGATTTTTGCTTGCTTGATTTTCTTTAACTTAACATCTGCTATAGTCTCTCCTGCCCCCGCCAAACTAAAACTCTGGCCCCGCCCCTGTATTCATGCTATGATACAAAAACCATTTTATAATTTTATACGCGTGCACCACAAAAGTAAATAAACGCTTGCAAACGGAATATTCATAAGCACTGTAATTTACACACACACACACACACTCACACTCAGGATTTTAAATTGGTATATTTTCAGTGAACATCGATATTTTCGAATTTACTATAGAACTACCAACTGCAATGATTTTTAGGGAGTATATCAATCTACAGCTCATATGAAGTGCTCTCCGTTTATCTCATAAGATACGTATTAATTTGTGTCAGTAGATGTATAAAAAGATAATAAAATAATGGCTTAGAAATATTTGTTTTTCTGATATCTAATTACTAGTCAATCTTCTAGCTTTATTCAATTGAAGAGTGAAGTAAAAACAAACATATTATTGCAATTAACTTAATTTTAACGTTATCACTTGAAAGTGTATTCAAAATCTTAAATATTAAGAAGGACTTATATTTTATATTTGTCGTTAAGACATTATGAAATATTTTAGTAGGAAAGAAAAACATCAGTTTCGTTTTTCTCACGTAGAATGTCAATGTGATCATAAATCACACATTCGTTTTTTATATCTAAACTATGGACATTTGATAAACATTCTGAGCGTAACAACAAATAAAAATAAAAATAAAAATAAACATGTTATATTACTTAATGCATTGTTATTCATTTTCAATTTCGATTTTGTCGTACTGTATACATTTATTTCCTTCTATTTACAAAGAAAATAATACAACATTAAACATAAACTATCTGCACAACAAAATGATACCATGTTTGAGTTGTTAATAATGATTAAAATATATTCAACAAAAATAGTAGCATGCCATGTTAAAAGTATAACTAATCCGTAACACTAAGGACGAGGAAACCTCTCTAGGCGGAAGTAAATTAACCAAACTAATTCATTGTAAGATTTCGCAATTTCAATATCCGTTCAGTTTCGATTACCAATATTTTCAAACGAATTGAAGCCAATATTTTCAAACGAATTACAGACAAGGTTTAATTACTAGCGTGAATTCGTTAATAAGATGGTTCTTAACAAAATGTTTAAAACGAATGCTGAATAAAGTCAGAAAACATTTCAACAATTCAAAACAACACTTAGTACTTACCATTCCACAAACTAGACTTTAATGTCGCCCGATTATTGCTCTAGGCGGAAGTATATTGTCTACTATTCCGTGAATGCGATACCCACACTTTAAACTTGTAATAGTTCCACTCGTCGCAATAATTTTAAAAATCAACAGTGGAACCAGTGTTTTAAATATCTTGCCAACTACAATATCAGCGAGAATTATTTTCTATTTAATTGTGTTACAATAACATTAGTGAGTTCCGTATTACATGTTAAAGATTACCAAGCAAGTCTAGAACATTATTATACAAAGCGATTGAATGTGAATTAAGGTTAGACAATCTATTTGATAACATTTATCGTTTAAAGTATCGTATATAGTTTAAGGGATGTTAATGAAACATATTGCCATCTATATTGTCATTGTCTTACAAATCGTTTGGTAGCACTCTTTTTTAAGGTTGCACTTTACTACTTAAATCGAATTAGAAATCACAACGCGTGGAATATTGAGTCGCATTCGTGTAATGAATAAAGAAATGTTCCTATCTCTTTTGTTGAAAGACATTCACGCTTTGAACGCTATTCAGTCAAACAGAAATACTCAAACTGAGCTATTGTTGGTTCCCGCTGTCCGGCGTCCGTCGTCGTTCGTCGTGCGTTGTTTTTCATGTGTCCTGCGTCGTCAATTTGTTACTCTATACCAATCTAGAGGCCACATTTTTAATACGATAATGGAATAATAATGGAATAATGGATTTTAATGGAATTTGGTCTTAATATTTATCTAAGCAATATCTAGGCGACGTTTGTATTTAATTGCATGCGATAAAAACTGTATAACCATTCTAGAAGTAACATTTATCACTCAGTATTGATAACACAAATTTAGCAAGGTTTGAATAATTTTCAACGTCCGGAAATAAGGTCCCGTGTAAAATCTTAAACAAACTGTGTTACCTCTTTAAGAGCAATGCTACTATTTAAATCTCGATAAAACTTGGTTTAAATGTTTATCTAGTCGCTATCTAGGACTAGATCGAATCTGGCTCATGTGCATTAAAAAACAAACATTCTTATCAAGCATAAAGCCACTTGTATCACGCAATCGTGCTGAAACTTTATAAGAATTTTCATGCCGAAAATATTGAGGCTAAGTTTTGATCTGTGTCACGAGCTTTGAAACAGAAGATTACCAAGTCAAATATTAAAAACACCTTGTCCTCACTATACAGCCCTCCTTTATGATTCAATATTCATAACACTTGGCCAGAATGTTAACTTTTGGCATAATCTAGCATACGTTTTAATCTGGGTCACGTGCGTCTTAAATCAAGGCCATAAGGTACAATTTAAATTGGTAATGTGTGGCAGAATAACAAATTTACTTGATCGAGTCTCTGACAATAAGTGTACCAACACTATTAATGCGGATACTTCGGCACCTCGTGAACAGAGAAAAACAAAAGCCACGCGCGAGAGGTAAGTTCCTCGTTTTTTTTTAAAGATCAACAAAATAAAACTGCTTAAACATATTTCAAGAAATTGTTTGATATTCCAGCATGTTGAGTAATCTCTTGTGTTTTAAATTTGAAATTTTGATAATATTCAATGAAATATAAACGAAGATAGAGCATGTTTTAATAGGCGGTATTCATGAAGTTGCAGACACTTTCATTCCCGATGAAGGACACTCCGGAGAACAGGGACTTTCAGCTAATTTGGCACTCTGATAACAAAGTTTTATCTTCGACCTGAAATGTATGTATGTATATTATGGCTATTTTTACCGAACATTTTGAAGCACGAATCCATGTGCATAGTCAAGAGAGACACGTTGGGAATCTATGCATAACTATGCATTACAAACACACGTGCAATATAACCAATGACGTTGTTCGTTTTCAAAAATCACATTAATTTTAATTAAAACGATTAATATGATAACTGCAATTTTTAAATAAGATTAAATGCTTATTTCTGAATAACTACATTTGACGACCGGAAATAATTGGCTACGTAATAAACTTGTTTTTTAGTTGTAACTTGAGATTCAGAGAGACGAACAGAATACAACGGATTGTGTGGATCAACACGATCGTGTTTAATTTTACTTATAGCAGAGCTATAAATGACTGGAGCGAAGGGGTCTTACACCTTTGTTCTTCATAAAATCCTATGTCGTGAGTACTCATTAGAATCGCATCATCAAGACGATACTCAAGCGTAGCCACACAATTAATAAGAAAGTTGAAAACTCCCTTTATCTTGAGCTCTTCTAATAGGGTGCACTTACTTTCACGCGATGATAACTTAAGCCCGAAGTGCGTTTCATTTGACCCTTAATCATTTTATTGGGTGAGCAAAACGAATTTCGGAACTGCAACGCTGCTAATATTTATCTCTAAGTATGGAGTGAAAACTTAGAATACAACAAATAACAGGAGCGATGTCTATCGTTTCGGACCGAAAAAGATAAACCGCACTTTCTTTTATTTGAATGTTTCGTTTTCTTGACAAATTAATTTTTATTGTTGTATTATCACGTATAATCTATACTAATTCTACGGATATAACAGGAAATTGATTTATATTCATGTAACAAATCTACCTCGTTTTTTCTACGCGAAAACTAAATATAAAACGTTGAACACTATATTTTATTTCAAAACACTATAATCTGAAACATATGATTATTTCCGAATGGCTATTTAGCTCTTATCGAAATTAATGAACGTATATCGAACAATCCCAATGTTATATGGAAACGGGCAACACATAAATGATTGAAACGAACACCTGCCGAAGACTACTGAATTCTAATCTGTGTAAACATTATTAAATTAGAGCGCTTTAAAAAAAAATCGCTGAACAGTGGATAAATATGCGGAAGTAAATAATTAATACGAGTATACATGTATCAGTGGTCATTTGTGGTTTAAACACAGGGTAATTTAGGTAAAAGCGTTCAGACGTAAAAAACGAAAGACATTCTAGATACTTGAAGAAGGTAAAGTATACATTTTCCAGTAATGCATATCACTGCTATGTTATTTTATTATATGTATGCATTTTTAATTGATCTAACGAAGACTCAATAATTCTGAATTTCTCGTTAGTAATCATGTTTGCTTTCCTCACCCACTTATTACAGAAAACATTGATCTAAATTATTATTGATATTCAATTGTGTCTTCTGAAATCTTACATAATATAAAAAAAATTGTGTAAAGTGTGATAAAAAGATTGAGCATCCCGATACTGACCACGTTATCCTACCATGTTTCGATTAACTCCCTTGTAATCTCCTCATAGTATCATTCGTATCGTGAGTTTACGAGTCCTTAAGAAGTGCTGTACAGTTAATAGTTTACACTTATATGAGTTTTAATTTATTTGCCGCTTATTAATGACTATAACTACGAACATTCTCTTGTTATCCGGTTTAAACATCGTAAACAATATTGAAACTATTATCAACCGAGTGGAAATAATATGTACCGAATATACATGTATGTAAAATAATTGTATGCAGTTGTAAAAATCTAAACATTTCTTAAGGGGTTCTATTTTCGTTTTTCTAACTGTACATAACGAGTTCTGCAAAAATAATGGTTGTCTGTAAAATAGCAAATCGAATAAAATTTGCAATAATCTTCAAAGATATCTCAACACTTAATTAGCATTACATATTCTTTAAGTGATTTTCCAGGTTGATCCTTCCACTATTTAGGAAATCCATCATTTGGTCATTATCATTCGGAATAAGCCTGTGAATAGTGTTATTCCATCTGGAAACGGTCCGCGTCCCAGTGAAGATGTCCTACAGGCTATGTACATACCTTGCCTTATTGCATCTTCTTTACATTGTTGCCGACAATCTGCCTTGAGAAAACTATTCCAGTACGCCCAAAATATGATTTATTGCCACAACTTCCAACCAGTTTGTTCATATGAACATAAAATACATAATGTCAATGAATAAGACTTTTAAGCTCATGAAGCTGTCAAAATAAATAAGTATACTGATGAACGTTTTCTTCAATAAGACGAAGGCTCAGAATATATTGACACTGGTATGTTCACAGACGAAGGCGTGTTACAGGGACGAAAGCACTTTGTCAAGAAGGGAAACCATCAGTCTGACAAGCTAGTGATTACAATCATGGACTACAAGTATCTTAGTAAAAAAGACGCTGACAAACGTGAAGCGCGTGTGATTAGCGTGCGGCTATGATTTTAATTAGTAAAACATCATTTTGAATGAAAAATTATCAATTTATAACAAACAAAAAACTTCTTTCAAACAATAAATTCACTATCAAATATATATATATAACAAGGTTTTCAACTAAAAATTACCCCCAAAACAGGATGCATCGCTTTGAACAGCCATAATTATCAATTGCGCAGCCATTTCCATAAACTCGATCTTTTTCAATGCAGAAATGAATTTCCTTTCTGGAAATGTACATATGTTATAATATTTTTATAAATGCTTGGTCAAATTTTAATAATTTACACGATACACAACTCGCGTGACCTACTAGTCAACGATCAGATTAATGAATGAAATCTTCAGGAGTAAAGACACAACTTCGCATTGGACCAATGAAATCACTCGTGCGTTTAAAATGTCGGCCAGTTGAAATGTATGTAAACAATTGTTCAAACGGCGCTGGACAGTTAATGTTGATGCATAATGTAACGGCAAAAACGGTACGATTTTTTATAATTTGACACAGCATTTGTAATTATATTGCAAGGTATATATATTTCCAGAAAAGAAATTCATTTTTGCATTGAATAACGCATTGAACGTGCTTGCCGCCTATCAATCTCAGTGCGCCATTCAGGTCGTGTCTGGTTTTCAGAGCCTGTCCATGTCAGAGGAACATAAAGTATACGCTTATTTAGTTTCGTTATGAAATTTTGCATTAATATTTTTGTTTGTACATTGTTATTAAATGAATACAAGCTTGCTAGGTAGGTGGTCATTAGAATTTAAATCTAACAATGTTATAGATCTTGGTTAACAAAGAAAAAAACATACTATACAACTAGTTTTTTTTCACTTTTCAGACCTACTTATGCCTCGATCCCCCACCCCCACCCCCACCTCACCAACGCCATCCCTACATTGGCAGATTTAGCATTACTGCATAATGTATTCAATATATGTATTAAGAGAGTAAGAACATTGAAGGTGATAACTGAATTGGTAAATGACTCTGTTTATTTTGCATATTTTGACCATTTGCCATTATGTGGTATTGAATTTCTTGAAAAATATTTCTAATAGTCCTTTTAGATTTTAGTGCATTGTTCAAAATATGCACGGGCAAATTGGTTTTTTTACTTTGATTTAAGCTGATCACATGTCTCTGATAAAATATAAATGCTCAAATTCCGAAGAAATAACATACAACTTATAAAAAAAAGAAAATTTTGAATGGGTGATATTTGCATACACGGGTCGAACTTGTAGTTTTGAAGGACCTTACATAATAAATCAGATTTTTTAATAATTGTTATTACTCCATTGTCTTGTATTATATTATTTTATTATCTACAATCATATCCTAAATATACAACCATTGTCAACATAAAATGCTAAAAAATATGAGTTTATTGAATTTATTTATCCCCAGGGAAAATTTTATTTAGAAGAAAATTCTAATTATGAGTCATCATACAGAAAAAATCACGATTTTTTTTTTTTATGGAAAGCCACCCTAAAAATTTGTACTAAGACCACATATGGTATTAAGTTTATGACAATAATACTTTTAATGGGTTTTGGAATATTGCCCATTACAGTTGTACTACCTTAAGTATGCTTATCTGTGTGGCCATTGTATTGAATAAACAGGTGATAGTTACCGAAACCAATCCTGCATGTACCGTCGTTGAATATCAGTTCGGTCAAAACACTGAAGTGGCAACGTGCCCGTGAATGTATGCATGTTTGTAGATGTGTTGGACAGATATCATTCATGCGAAATGTTTTGTCCTACGCATAAAACACAATACACTGCACATTAACAGTAACTTTATTGCGGTAGATAGAAATGAAATAAAAACAACACTTCGTACACCGACGTCAACAATCGGTAGTTGAATATTTTCTTACTTAGACAAATAAAACTATGTAAACGGCCTAAATTGGCGTTACGTGATAGGCTTTAGAATGTTTATCACAGCGTCCTTCAAACAACGTCGATAAAATGAAGTGTTTACAAGTGCCTCAATAGATTTACTACGAAGTTCCTCAATGGATTAACATATGGTCTCTCAGCAACGACATATCGCAAAACGTGGCTTTAACAATTGAATGTCGCAACGATTAAACCAATCCACTTTAGGCAGCTTAAGATTTAATTATGTGTTTAGTTTTAGCAATGTTTTTAATATGTTGGAGAAACCAATATGTTAAATAAGATTGTTACTGGATTTTTATTGTTGCATGACAAATTGAAAATATACACAGAATTGTAGTTTGATTAGGAAAGATTTGTTTTCATTGCAATATCAAACAAAAATGAAACACACACCAAACATCTATTTGGAATTTATATCTTTTTTTTACAAGAACACATGGTTGCCTTTATTTAATGAAAGAAACATGTTCAGCACTGTCTTGTGATGTAAGATTTAATGGATCTAACTTGTTTTCTTTTACCTAAACAAAATTATTTTTCTGTTGATCATAGTTAAACTGAATGCTTATTTTGCTTTTTATACCAAAATTTCGTTTGTCCAAAAGCAATAAGGTTTCTTTTTGTCTAACATGTATAAAGAACTAGAAATATAAATTATTTACAAACAGATACAAAGGCAAAGCCATGTGCATTTTGTCAATCAACTAAGCATGGTAGAGCATAATGAAAACCACTTGCAACCTTAAATCAAAAGATGCCCAAATACGTATGAAAAACAATAAAACATTTACGGGCACCACACTTGTATTTTCACAATGAACACAAAATGCACTATTTAAGACATATAAAAAAGTGAAATGAAGACAGTTTACAACGATTTTCTATGCAAATGGGCCAACCCAAACAATGTGCTATGCTTAAATGCAAGGGAGGTTACTTCAACATGTTTTGTTGTAAGCTAATTCAAGGGAGGTTACGCCAGATAGCTCAATCTGATTCGGAGCCGGACCCATAACCGCTTTCGCTGCCAGACTCAGCGGCAGACCCAGGCTCGGAGTTCTCAGGGGAACTCAGGATCTCATCCTCATCAGGCAACTGAAACAGGCAGGGGAAATATTAATAATACATCATAAATTGACAACAGTCACTAATGTACAACGTTATAACGTTTATAAGTAACACCACTAACAAAATAGAACAGGCCAAAATATACCTTACCAGGAAAAGTTTCATATTACCTGATGTTTATATGAAATATATATGTTTATCACAAAATATCTAAGGGGATTGTGCAAATCAAAAAGTTCAGAAGTAATTTGACTCTTACGATTTGGTATTGCAGTAATGAACAATGTGTGGGAATTAAAACCTACCAGGGTGATAATGATTGTCTGTGTCCATCCATTTTAAAGGCAGCCAGAACAACATCTTATTATATCTTTAATCAGACTTCCTTTATATGTGTATACTTAGACCAGCATTCGGTAAAATCCATGCACTAGCCACCAGAATATATTTGAGAACCTAGGTGAACATGTCAACTTCGTTATCTTCAAATCGGCTGGAAGTCACACAGATGATTTTTAGATAAGATCCGCATATCTGAAAATAAGCTATTTAAATGTACCAAGTGCTATGTAACTAAGGAGTGCCAATGTGCCCAGGAATGATAGTATGTTTGAAGGTGTGGGTAGAAAATTAATTAAATTGGGATCAATGCGTGAATCATTTATTGTAAATTTATGGTTTTTACTCACTCAAGAAAGAATTGATATATTTGAAAAACAGTATCTCCTTCAAGAAAAAGCAGACGGCTTTAAGACATTATTATATAATGGAACACCAGAGTGCAATATACTAAAAACTAACCCACCGTGACATATCAAACCAGGTCCCCATAGTAGAAAAGCGATTTGTAGCTAACACAACTCAATAGGGATTTGTAGCTAACACACCTCAAAAGTGAGTTCTAGCTAACACAACTCAAAAGTGATTATTAGCTAACGCAACTCAAAAGTGATTATAAGCTTACACAACTCAAAAGTGAGTTGTAGCTACCACAAATCAAAAGTGAGTTCTATCTAACACAACTCAAAAGTGATTCGTAGCTAGCAGTTCTAGCTAACACAACTCAAAAGTGAGATCTAGCTAACACAGCTCAGAAGTGAGCTAACACAACTCAAAAGTGGTGATTTGTAGCTAACAGTTCTAGCTAACAGAACTTAAAAGTGAGCTCTAGCTAACACAACTCAAAAGTGAGCTAACACAACTCAAAAGTGAGTTTTAACTAACAAAACTCTAAAGTAAGTTCTAACTAACAGAACTCAGAAGTGGGTTCTAGCTTACATAACTCGGAAGTGAGTTCTAGCTAACACAACTCAGGAGTGAGTTTTAGCTAACAAAACTCTGAAGTGAGTTCTAGCTAACAGAACTCAAAAGTGTGTTCTAGCTTACACAACTCGGAAGTGAGTTCCACTTGTATACCAGGTGTGTATCTCACGTGCGTCGAGACCGAGAGCGTGAACGTGATAATCCAACAATGTGTAGAACCTCAGATCCTGCTGATAATCTTATATCAAACGTTGCACGCATGCCTAAATATGCCCAGGATGTAACTCGGACGTGTGTGAACTACTGATCAGATAGATACGGCAGGTTAGACGTCAAATGGAAATAGTCATATTCACTTTCGACCAAGATCCAACTAACCGATAATCCCCGCATTGTTTTTTCGTGCATCTTATTTAAGCTATTACTGGTGCTGGGTGTATTTTGTACGAGCCAATCACAACAACAGAGTAATCGCAACCGCAGTCGTATTTAGCCAAACATATCGGAAATAAATTTATGTTTTTTTTAATTATTTCTGGTCGAAAGTGGCTCGAAGCAACAAGGATTGTTCTTAAAAAGAAAATGTCATGTTAACTTCAAACTTTGACTTAATGTGTAATATCCTTAATGGGGTTTCAATAAATATTTTTTTTTACAATTCTAACGCTAGATAATATTTTTGGCAAACATATTATTGAACCTTAAATACATGTCCATAATCAGGCACTTGCAATTTTTTATACTGTTTGTATTGAACTGACAAATCAAATTATATATTTTCGTTAAAACTAAATGGTTATTATAGACATAAATTAAACAAGGTTATATCCTTAAACTGTTGACGTTTTTAAATTCCCCAATCAAAATATATCACATTATTTAACTTCAAAAAGACAAAAAAACAACAACAACAGAAACACAGCTTAAATTGAACATACATGTTATTCTTAAGTTGTTATGTTGGGGTGGCTTCTGTACGTCATTTATCGTAACATAAAGCCTGTTCGTTTACTTTAATAAAGTTAATAGATGTGAACGATTATAGTGTAAGAATTTCAATTTTGGAATAGTTATTAAAATACTTATACAAAAACTATGTTGTTACTTGAAAAAGAAATAATTGATAAGTGGATTTTAATAGTCGAATTGCAGATAACATTTGTGTATATACTAGGTTAGAAAGTGTTCCGTGAACATCTCATTCCACGTCAGAAAGTTATGCAGTCACATATAAAGGCAACCGAAATCCGAAAGGCTTCATCGTATCATCACGTCACTTTCATAAGTATTGCAAGTACAAATGCAAAACAGAAATAACAGGGTGCAGGATTAACTTCAGATATTTGCAGAAATAAAGTTCTTAACGGTGTGATTGCATTCGGTCCATTCCGTGTGTAAACCCCTCAAAACCCCGTTGATCATGAATAAGAAAGAACGACTCACTCAGATCAAGTGAATATCGCGTCATTTGATATAGTCACACTGGTATTACTCAAGTACACATTGCATCTTAATCTGTGTAGATATTGGTAGACTCAATTATGCACGAAAAATTGTAAATCAATATTTAAGTACTTAACATATAGTTTCAACCGACATTTATTTTTAACCAATTGCTTTCAACTATTTTGGTGACAAAGTAGCTGTAATGCATGCTTTGTTGCTTACGAAATATCGACGGAAAACACCTCTATTTGGAATAGATGGATAAAGCAGTCCAATGATACATAATATGATCGACCGCGGTTTCCTTTCATTGACCTGTAGAGTAGCAGTTTTACACATATCCTAATAGTGACATTGGTTAATACTACAACAATACGCGTATACACGCATTTAGGTGGAATGCGGAATCGAAACTCGTGTTATGATTAACTAAAATTGGGATTGGTACGGTCTTTTTTATTCAAACCAGCAACTCCATATGGTCTACCATAATTTTAACCTAGTTTATTGCAAAATATTTCTTACGCATTAACAAATAGTATTGTATGATCATAGTCGATAGCATACTGTATAACGTTAGCTTTTTGATTGGACGATTTTCATCGGTAAAAATCACTTTTTATTCTATTTTAGTCAACACACTACGTACAGCAACTTAAATGTGTTTCGTAAACAGCTGGTGTGAATAACGAGTAAAAATATTTAGCTGTTTCCTGATAATTTTTAAGAATAGTTCATACCAGACAATTATTCTGGTTCCCGTCGTACTAATACTTTAGTACTTCAGGCAACCGTGGAAAATGTATTAATTATCGTAAAAATATTTAAGTTTGGAGTAAGTGGAAATCATTCAAGCTTTTGTAAAGGTCTAGTTATAGGTATCAATCCGTCTATTGTTGTTTTTTTCGAATCACTTATGATTTATTTATTTATTTACAAAGAAAGGGTAAATACTTTAATAATCCATGTACCTGTTTGTTCATTATCTCAGGTTATTAAAACATGCATAACAGGATACCTTGCAATGGATCCAATCACAAAAACAGCAACACTGATCTTAACTTGAATTTAAATCATAACAATATTTGATCAGAAATATGATTTAAAATGATTTGAGCATGTTAAATGAATGAACAGAGAAAACTAATCAATTTCTTCAAAAGTACTTTTTACATTACATTACAATAAATTGTTGAAATTATGATATGTGCTTTATCTAGTGACTTTACAAATTGTCTTATTTTTTCAGCATATGTCCGAGAAATTGGACGAGCTGGAAGAACGAGCACAGATGCACGGGCCATCCTGTACTTTAACCAAGGAGACTTGGTGTCAACAGCAATGAGGAAATACATGAAATAATATTGTTTAAACAATTCAATGTGCAAACGTGTAATAATAAATTCTTTCTTCGGATTCCACACAACGGTTAAACCACTTTTCTGTTGCAGCGTTTGTAATTCTGATCTGGAACTGGAATAGCAGTTTGGAAATCTAAGAGTTGTTTGAACAATTTACTGCAGTTCTCTACTGACTGGATACGCTTAAGTGTGCCCAAGAGGATATTTTCTTTAAAATAAAAAACAGAAAAATTCTCAATAATTATTATTTGTTAAAGATGCTGTTATTTTATATTGTGAATTAAATAATTTTATCCTAAAATATTGACTTTGACTTACCGGTCCTGGGGGCCGTTTCATCAAACATCATGTGACAGATTTAGAATATGATGCATATTTCAAATAAACATTATTACTAAACATGAAACCATAGTATTGCTAATTTCGGTTTATTGATACATGTAATAATGTTCTTACCCATGGTTCAAATTTTGAGTGCATGTTGTTTAACAGCTTTTATATGTTCAAATGTCCAGTTTTAATTGCATATTTGAATTGTCGTACGACCTTTGATAAAACAGTCCCCAGCTTCTTTAAAGTTTTTGCTTCATTATGATATACCGGGAAATATGTACGAATTTTTTTCTAAAATTACGTGCGATAAAAAGAAAAAAAAATGATTTAACAATATCTCTTTCTGATCGTTTCCAAGTAAGCATAGCCATGTAAGCAATTAATATGTAAAAAAAGTCTCTAAAAATAATAAGTAATATCCTATTTTACACCTTTAATGTACATGAAATTACACCAAAGGAAACAAATGTCTACAATTCATAGAAAATGTTGACTTAGTGATTAACTTTAAGAATTAATTATTTATAGATACTACATTTCAGTAAATGTGAATCATGTAATGTAAAATTATATTATTTCAGAGCAATAACTGTTTAAGGTCAGTTTTTAAATATTTATCGAGCCCCATGATCTGGAGTCCTATGTGTCGTTAGGTAAACCATCAAACAAGCCAACTTTAACTGTCATTTTTTATCCTTGGCTCCAAGAGTCTTTCGTGCTTCGCTACAAATTCAATGGGGAAGCAGTCAGTTGCTTGCACAAAGTGGTCAGTACTTTTGATGCAAGAAATGCTGGCTAAGTGGCCTTTCCATGTGTATTTTGTTGTTTTCTCCGTCCACTTATATGCTTCACATATACGTTGGAGATTTTGTACTAACATAAAACTAAGGCCTTAAAGAAATTCTGTAGTGTTTACTTTGCATCATGCAAACTAAATCGAACAGTAGAAAATTCTACACTCCCAATATGGAAATATCTCATAGCACATGGAATAATTGTCACACATGTGTCACAAAGATAAACCGCCGGGATTGTAAATTATAATTCAAACATTGCGTTATAAAAGTTTATCCGAAATCCGTTCTCTCCGAAATATAGCCATATATCATATGTCTATGTAGTGAGGTTAGGCGTAAAAAGCAAGAAAAATCAATATCGCCAATATATTAATTATAATAAAACGTACCGATTATCACAATATGAACTGCTTGCTCCGAAAATAAATTAATTGTCCATTTTAAAGAACACACTGGCTGCCGACATGAATCATGTATTCCTGACCCAATACAACGTGTCAGGGGCAGGTAATCCAGACTAAGCATTGTTTTCGACCGAATTGTAAATGTAACCGTTATCAGCAAAATATGGTGAAAAGAAAACTATAAAGTATTTTCGTTACTGATTTTTTTCACATGGTTTTCGGTTTATGTATGGTGACAAACACATTTCGAGAATCTTTTTTGTTCTTCATAAATATAATGTTTGGTTTTCAAATCGGATTATAAGTAAATGTGTCGACAATTATATGTTTATAACCGAAATTAGAACTTGACCTGGTAGACGTATACTCGATTTAAATGTGTAAACATTTAGAGAGAAGAGCTATCATTGGGCATCAGTGAATGTGCTTTGATTAAGTTACTTTTTGATATCGGCACCATTATTTTGTTTTACTATCATATATTTAACTTAGGATCTTGGGGAGGGCTTACTCTGAGCGTATATTATAAGTCTCAGTAGTTTAAGTCATAAACCTACAACCATCACCGTTTAAGGCCTTTTTCAATTAAAACAAATCGAATGATTTAAATTTTATTATTTTACAAAACAACACTTGTTTTGTTATGAAAATAATTAATGTAGTCTTAATTGAATTATTTTTTAGTTGCACACTAAGGTATCTTTAAATATGTAATAGCATAATTCAAGATCGTGATACTTATTAACAACAATATTAAATTAATAAATGATAATTTTATATATTTAATTAACATTTCACTAAAACATATTTATTGGAACTTGCTTATCAATATTTTAAGATATTTTAAAAGGTGGAGGTTCTTTGTGAGATCGGATTTAAGTGCTTCCAGCAGCATATGCCGTCCCACAATCTAACAGCTAGCTTTGTTCTTGCTTATTTACTTAAATGGTTGAACGTCATCAATCTCATTAGGAACATATATGTTTATATATTTGTGTGCATACACAAATATTCTTGAACAAGTCTTATGACCAGTACTAAAAACGTTTTCGTCCGATTACTCTTCTTTTTTCTGTTGATATATTTAGATAGTTCAATATGTTCTGTTATTATTTTTCTATTCGTTGGATATCCATCGCTGTATTCAGCTTAAAGGGATCTTTTCACGCTTTGGTAAATTGACAAAATTGAAAAAAGTTGTTTCAGATTCGCAAATTTTCGTTTTAGTTATGATATTTGTGAGGAAACAGTAATACTGAACATTTACCATGCTCTAATAAAGCCATTATATGCATCTTTTGACGATTATAAAACCTAAAAATTATAAAGCGTTGCAACGCGAAACGATAGAATAATTTGGAGAGTTATGTTTTTGTCGTTAAATTTTGTATAACTACGAAGATTGCTTATATAAGGTGTAAAATACGTCATGTACGTGTACTCGGCGGAATAGGTCAGTAGGCTAAAGCGTTTTTACTTCAATACTCTGGCAGGATTCCAGGGGTCACTGGTTCGAAACCTGCTCCGGGCAATGTTCTTTTCCTTTTTTTAATTTTGTTCTTGATTTTTTACTGGAGCTTTTACGATCCAATGTTTACATTTATCAATATGAAGCATTTAATGAATAAAATAAAAAATGCCAAAATCGGTGAAAAGGCCCCTTTAAACTACACACTATGAATAGGTTACTCATTTTTCTATTTAATTGCAAATTATGTTGCATGCGATTCGACGCGAACGCGACGCCACCAAAATTAAGTTAATGAAATTGTTCATTCGCTCATTTCTTATCAATATGCTTTTATACAGTATATTTAATTACAAAAAATCAAATATACATTTCAAAATTATTCAATTACATGAATTTTTAATAAACAAACATTTATCCCACTTTTACAGCGGATTCGGTTGATTAAATCCCCGTTTATAAAATTTCTGGTATAATCAACGGCACGTGCTACGTTGTTAGGCTACGTTGTAAACCAATGTAGTTTTCTTGTATATAACAACTTAATGCTATATTGATGTTATAAAACATTTAAATTTGCAATTCAATATGAAAAAAAATGTAATTTATAATGCACGACTCTTTGTCACAGAACGATATTTTGATTTACAAAAACGATTATTTGATCAGAGGTAATTTTTAGAACGCGGAGTAATACACTGACATTGGTTACACTACAGTCATTATCAAAGTACGAAAAACACTCATGCAAACGCGAAATTATCCAGATAAACTAATTTTAAACCAAGGCTCGTGCTTTTTGTTTTTTAAGCCTCGCATGATAAACCTGACCTATAATCAACACTGACCTATTATTCTCTATTTATATCATTAACAATATATGGTCGCATATGTAAGAAATCTTTTTCTAACAAGTAATATGTACAAAAAAAATAAACGTTATACTGTAATCGATATTTAGAAGTATTGTGTTTGTTTTCGTTCAATGCATATTTCGGAATATTTCTATACATCTATTTATTTAAACAGTGGCATAGTCCTAAAGTATTCGTTATCCGCCTCGATCTACAATCGATCTTCCTTCAATGTTCTATAGCATCATATATATTATCATTGACTACATGCTCGCATATGCAAATAACAAACACAGATATGAATTGTTCCAAGCAAGCTCTTTATCATCAAGTCCGCCATTAAACAACACAAAGAAGTGGTTGATATAAATATTAGTGTTTATAACATTACATTATTTATACGTGAAATGTTTTACTGCAATCTATACATTGACATTACGTTAAATTGCGTAGAAAACAGCACGGAGTTTTATCAATTAGAAAACTTTACAAACTAAACAATTGGAAGGATTTAACTTGTGACTACAATTTAACTATGAAGGCATATACAATGCGAGGAGTAGTCAAAATAGCTGACGAAATGATTTTACGAACGTCCACTAAGTTGAACAATACACGAAGTCGATTAAATTTCAAAGCGGGACTGTATGTCGGTTTGAATAGTCAGTGCGGTTAAAATTAAAGAAGATAAACGTTGGCAAGCATAAAATTAATATATGCTCTAAAAATTGAGGCAGTAGAACAGAGATCTACTCATTATGAACGTTACTCTATATAACTATACGTCAAAAAAGTGCGATTTATCCGTCATAGTTTTGTATCAAAACCTTACGTGGTCTGTATTTAACACATGCGAAAGATTCCTGAAATACACAACAATGCAACCCATAGAAAAAAAAGATGTATATTCCCTACCTCAACATAATCTCTCATCCATAAGAACGGAAGCATATAATCTTTTTTCGCGGTTAATGCAACTTGTCAATATGTTGTTGTTGTTTTTTTAATAAAAAACAAGATGTGTTTGTGAAACACTATGTTCCCACATATATTTGACTTTTGACATTGAAGGATGACTTTGACCTTGATCTTTCACCACTTAAAATGTGCAGCTCCATGAGATGCACATACATGCCAAATATGAAGTTTCTATCTTCAATATTGCAAAAGTTATGGCAAATGTTAAAGTTTGCAAAACCGATGAACCGCAGACAAAATGGCACCTTTGTTTAAGCAGTCACCACAGAAATAAAGGTTTCATGATAAATTTATTGCGAACAAACAAAAGAATGTGGTTTTCTATCCATAATCTAAGGGATCTTTCAAATAAACGAACATTATGAATAGATACAGTAATCTATTAAATGTTTACGCAATTCTGTCTCTTTTATAAAGGTTTATAAAACTAAAAATAACATGTGTTCCGTGTTTTCCCTAATTATAAAACACATCTTTAATATTAGGGAATTGATAACTTGACTTAATTACCGAAAAAGTCCGTATCGCTTGACAACAACGAAGCAGCAATTGTGAACAATAAAACATCGCCAAACTTTTTTCAGTGAGAACCAAACAATCACTAATACGAACTTAACTTATGAGACGTACACGGTATCCGAAAAGTGTTTATCTTGAAAATAGATTTTTAGACAGTTGGAAAACAGCCAATGCCCAATGTGAATACAAAGTTTCGCTTTCATTGTACGCACAATTCAAAATACAAAACATGACTACTTTTCACCTGTACAAATATGGAGGCCATGAAAATCATGATTGTCAAATATAGTCTATTTAAGGGATCTTTTCACGGTTTGGTAAATTGACAAAATTTAAAAAAGTTGTTTCAGATTCGCAAATTTTCGTTTTAGTTATGATATTTGTGAGGAAACAGTATTACTGAACATTTACCATAGTCCAATATAGCCATTATATGTATCTTTTGACGATTTGAAAACCTAAAAAAATATAAAGCGTTGCAACGCGAAACGATTGAATAATTTTGAGAGTTCTGTTGTTGTCGTTTAAATTTACGAAACTTCGAAGATTGCTTATATAACGCATAAAATACTTATTATGTGTATACTCGGCGGAATAGCCGAGAGGGCTAATGCGTTTTTACTTCAGACTAACTCCAGGACTCCGGGGGTCACTGATTCGAACCCTGGTACCGGCTATTTTTTATTCCTTGTTATAATTTTATTCTTGATTTTTTACTGGAGCTTTTCAGATCCAATGTTTACATTTATAAATATACAGCATTTAATGACAAACTTCAAAATATGCCAAAATCTGTGAAAAGGTCCCTTTAATGTTATTTACTTACTGCCGTATGCCATCGCTGCTACGTTATTGAAACTTGCGAAAGCACTAAATTATATGAACAATACCAATCTCATTAAAATGTTAGATCTTTTTATAAATTACGACCACGCACTGATGTGAAAATCCTTTGATCTGTCGTTCCCAAATGCAATACCTGCGTGAAAGCATGGTGCTTGGAAATAATCATATGAGGAAACCGCGTTCCTTTAAATCTCATGGTCGATCAACAAGGATATTTCCATAGTGACAATAATCTGATACAAATCAGGATGCAGTTGTATATACATAATCCAAGCGCTGAAGGCATTTATTTGCTATCTTGCGAACAGATGGATTTGATGCACCGCACTTCGGCGTTAACCCAGTTTTCATAGAGCGACCACTGCGTTGAAGTAGTACATAAATATTATTAAAGCGCTGAAGGCACTGAAGTTGTTCGCTATTGCATAATCTTAGACGCAACTCAGTTTTCAAAATTATGTAATAGCTTTTTATATTGCAAGTTTGAAATGAATACAACACATTCAAATTTATAAAAAGTGTGTCTTAAAGCATAGGTCGAGATGTGTGTGCACTGTTTATCCTCATATATATATATATATTATAATTTAGAATTTTGGTTGTCTTGCTAAAGAATAACAAGCCTAGAATCATATAAATGTTGTGCTATGTGTATCTAATACTTTATCTATTTTCTTTAAATTATTGAGCAACAATTTTGCCGACATGACAGACTTTTGATGCATCATTTCTTGTTGTGAGCCGGAATTGAATCATTTTCAACGCCTAAATGATTCACAGTCGCCAATTTATATTCTATGATTAATTAGATTAAATTGTTCAAGCTTTGAAGAAGCTAGTTGCTTTATAAATTGATTTTTCCTGGGCTTAAATCTACTGGCCCCAGGCTAACAGGCAACCAATAAACCTGTCAGTTGTTCATGATGTAAGATCTGACAGTGTATTGAACTCATTCAATTTGATAGTCTGAAGACATTAAAGGGACCTTTTCATATTTTGCTAAATTGACAAAATTAAACGATTTAATAATTAAAAGATTTGTTTTGTTGTCAGTATATTTTTTTCATAAAAAAAGGATTGCTTATATAAAGTATATAATACATCTCTTAATGTATGAGCACGGATGGCCGAATGGTCTCAACGATAGACTTTTATTCCAGGGGTCAGTTGTTTGAGCCCAGTTGAGTGTAACTTTTTGGGGTTCTTTAATTTTATTCTTGTGTTTTGTTAATTGAGCTTTTAAGACCCAACGTTTATATTTATCAATAATAATCATTGAATGACAAACTGTGAAAAGGTCCCATTTAGCTGTTTACTTAAAAATTCCACAAGGTAAACATTTAGAACACATTGGTTGTTTATTTGATATAAACTTGATTGTGTTTATTTGCCTTTTCAGCGATGTTACTTTGAAGTTATTATCACCTGTTTCTTTTTTTCAAATCATTTATAGAAATGATAATTTAAGCTTCATGTTGGGAAAACAGCATAAAATCAGAAAGGGTCGTCCTTGTTTAGGTTGTGCGCACTGCATATTTGACATGCATTAAGCCTCGTTTTCCCTGAAAGCAGCCAATATGTAGATTTTTTATTAAGAAACTGGCCAATGTCGACGCAACGAGCAGTTAAACACTATTGATTACATATACACACTGCTGTATGCAGTGTACTAGTTGTGAACTATAAACAGGCAGATGCGGTGTTTATCGTTCTTAGCGTTGTTAACTGCAGACTGACTTGCAAAACTTGCTCTTAAAATTAGTTGTCCACTAACGCGAACAACTAAAAACGAACGAAATCACGTTGTGCTTAGTATTTTGTTCAGTTATATCAGCATTATTTTCATTGTCGGCTTCATCATCATCATCGTTTTAATAATTAACATCATCATCATCAGAATCAAAATCATCATTTGTATAATCATTATCAAATGTACCATCCTAATTTCTTCATCGTCATAACTAGCATCATTTTCAGAATATTTCAT